>NW_021865674.1:0-870 GCF_006229205.1 Suricata suricatta | reverse complement strand
TGTTTCTGGTTCAGGATCTCTCAGGAGATTACAATAAAGCTGTTGGGTTTGACTGGATCTGGAGAATGTATTTTCAACCTAACTCACATGGTTATTGTGTTCAGTTCCTCCTACATGGGTTCTTTCATAGGGCTGCTTATGGCAAGGCAGCTCAATTTCCTAAAAGGAGGGAGCGGGATAGAGAGAGAGCAAGAGCAGGAAAACAAGAGAGAAATAAACAAAGAGATGAAGATTTAAACTACAGTATCTGATATAACTCAATCTCAGAAAATGGTATTTGATCACCTCTTTCTATTGGTCCAATATACCAACCCTAGTATAATGTGAAAGGTATTATATACCAGTATGAATACCAGGAAGTAGCAGAGGATGACCAGGACCCTCTTGGAGACTGGCTACCACATATCTACTAATATTATTATATTTTCTTTACTGGCATTGCTTCTTAGTAGTGAATGTTATCTACTTTAACATCATATGATTATCTGCTTCATTTCTCTACATAAATTTTAGGGTTTTAGCATTTCTCTTCAGGACAAATACCCACTTTGAGCTAAGTGTTCTGTATGGTGTGATACAAGGGTTTATTCCTTAGGGATTTTTAGTGATTCTAGTAAAACATATTTCCCCATATTGTAGCATTATTCTCACACAGGGAGTCATGACACTGAGCTTTTGTTTCCAGGAAGCAACTTTATTCCTGCCGGGCACCACTCACCTGGGTACCTGCTGAAGAACTGAGCCCCGACCACCACGTGGTGTAGTTTTTATATATTTTCTACTTCTTTGTCTCCCATATAAGGTAACACACCAACATAGTCTGATTCAGCGGTTTCAAGTTACAAGGTTGTGAGGGATATTGTCACATGC
>NW_021865673.1:0-870 GCF_006229205.1 Suricata suricatta | reverse complement strand
GCCTTTCCTATACGGCCGAGCGCAAGACATGGAAGAACAAAACGCCAGACTGGTGTGAAGGCACAGACATACGCAATTTCTGAGCACAAGAGTCTCCAGGAGAAAGAGAGAAAGAAATAGAAGGCTTCCTTGAGTGACGCTGTGGACACTGCTTCACAGAGAGAGTCCGCCCACAAGGTCCCCTTGAAATCTCACTGTTACAGAGCAATGGTTTTTCACACCGCATTCCCCAGGGCCCTAGGCTTTCCCAGCAATGACTCAGGGTAAAGTGACCCAAGTCCTGGCTTGCCTGGGACAGCCCCAGGGCACCCCGGCTGTCCAGCACACATGATTTTATCCCGCCCTGCGTGGCACAGAACTGAAAGGTGTTCTTTGTAAAGAACAACTCTACCCCAGCCTGCTCTCGCCTTTGACAAGTTACTCTTTCTGATTTAATTAACGGCATACTAAAACACATAAAAGTCATTAGACCATTGTTCCATTTTGAAAAAGAATTTGATGTGTTCTTTTGCCTGACTTCAACTCTGGAATCTGCTGTTTTCTGCAGTAAAAAACGTTTTCCCCGCCTCCACTCCATGTGCACCGTGAATCTAATTGCTGCAGCCAGGAAGAAAGGTTTTGTTTGCTTTTGTTTATTTTTTTTCAGTTTTACATGTACAAGCAGTAAAACGTACTCTTTTTCAGGATACAGATTTATGGCTTTGGACCAGTGCATAACCACCACCGCCATGAAGACACAGAACGGAACAGCCTCATCAGCCCCCCAAAATTACTTTCTGTTTCTCTCTTGCTGCCTAGCTTCCCCCACACCCTGGCAACCACAGGTCTGCTCTCTGTGCCTCTGGGTTTACCTTTTCCAGAAATGGCGTC
>NW_021865672.1:0-870 GCF_006229205.1 Suricata suricatta | reverse complement strand
TTGGGCATCCATAATAAAGCAGCTCACTATTTTTAGATTTCTCTGGATGAATGTTCCCAGAGCACAGAGCCTTCTTTATGTCTCTGCACAAATTTTGTTCTGAGTGAGAGCCAAGGTTGGAAAAGCTCTGTCTACACCCGCAATTATGTAATTTAAGGGTCTGTTGTTGGCCCTGCTGGTAAGAAGCATGCCCTTGAAAGTACACTGACACGTGAGGAACCACAGCCTGAAACAGTACCCGCTTGTGACTCTGTTTGCACATCATCGCTCACTGCTGTGTCCTAAAACCTTGGTGACAGTCTGATGAGGTGTGTTCCCAAGTCTGCCCAGAGGATGCCTCGTGTGTTCTCACCCACGGCACACAGAGGAAAGCTTCCTCAGACAGAAGATCTACGGTCAAGATGAGAGGGTGTGAGGGGACAGCGACCCTGGAGGGTGATGGAGTCTTGTTCCCTGTTCAGGAAAGGTCATATTCCTCAGCTCTTGAGAAAGGACTTCTGCCACTAAGCACAACTCACTTGGTCTCGAGTACACGGTCAAACAAAGGATTAGATTATGCAGGTTTATTTGGAAATGTCTGTTTCTGCTCTGAAAATGTACTTTTAAAAGCTTTGGATAAAGGGGCATCTGGGTGGTTCAGTTGGTTAAGGGTCCGACTCTTGACTTTGGCTCAGGTCATGATCTCATGGTTCGTGAGTTTGAGCCCTGCATTGAGCTCTGCCCTGATAGGGCGGGGCCTACTTGAGATTCTCTCTTTCTCTCTTTGTTCCTTCCCCCCTGCTCTCTCTCTCAAAAAATAAGTAAACTTTGAAAAAGTAAGTGTTCAGTAAAAGTGTGCAGAAATCTATGGCCTAAAATATTTTTTAAAAA
>NW_021865671.1:0-1742 GCF_006229205.1 Suricata suricatta | reverse complement strand
TCTGTTTCTCGCTGTCTGTCTCTGCTCCTCCCCTGCTCACGGTCCTGCTCTTCCTCTCAAAAATAAATAAACACTTATAAAACAATAAATGAATAAATTAAAAATTAAAAATAAATTTAAAAAGAGAGAGAGAATAAGGCAGAAGAAAGAACTGTGTGGCATGGGGAGGGGGAGGGTGGAAGGAGGCGCGGCCAGAGGGCCACTACCTGTTGCCTGAGGTGTTCAGGTGTTTTAAGAGAGAGAGCCACCTGGGTCTTTTTTTGTCACCTCCAAAGGCAGCTGTGGGTGGGGTCGACTTTCTTAGGTCATTGGCGCCCCAGAGGGCCCTTCCCTGACAGCACCTCGGGCAGTCCTCAGTTATGGGAGAGAAGAGGAGGTGGAGGCCTTCCTGTGGCCCAGCGGTGGTGCTCCGGCCCCGTTGTCCTGGGGGCCCCGGAGAGGCGTGGGGTGAAAGGCTTCCCCAGGGTTCTGCCCCCCAGCTCTGTAACAGTGGCTGGCTCTCAGAGTACTTTGGCGTAGCGAGAACGTCCACAGGTTGGGGAAAGGAGAGCTCTTTTGTCAAAAATGTTGAACTCAGAGCGGACTCTCCCTCGGGGAGCCCCTCCCTGCTGCCCTGGAGGTGTGTGTCTGGGTGTGTGTCTGGAGCTGTGTGTCTGGGAGTGTGTCTGGGTGTGTATCCGGGTGTGTGTCTGGGTGTGTGTCTGGAGCTGTGTGTCTGGGTGTGTGTCCGGGTGTGTGTCCAGGTATGTGTCTGGGTGTGGGTCTGGAGCTGTGTGTCTGGGTGTGTGTCTGGAGGTGTGTGTCTGGAGCTGTGTGTCTGGGAGTGTGTCCGGGTATGTGTCTGGGTGTGTGTCTGGAGCTGTGTGTCTGGGAGTGTGTCCGGGTGTGTGTCTGGGTGTGTGTCTGCGTGTGTGTCTGGAGCTGTGTGTCTGGGTGTGTGTCTGGGTGTGTGTCCGGGTGTGTGTCTGGAGCTGTGTGTCCGGGTGTGTGTCCGGGTGTGTGTCTGCGTGTGTGTCTGCGTGTGTGTCTGCGTGTGTCTGTGGGCTCCCACAGCTAGGGTGTCCGTGACTCCCTGAGGAGAGGCAAGGGGTGGACTGTCAGATGCAGAAAGCCCCAGTGCCCACCTACCTGGATGGATTGCGCATTCTCTGGAGGAAGAGTGGCTGGCGCCTTGCCCGCAGGCCCCTGCCCTGCACATTCCTTCAGAAACATGAGCTTTTATCAAAGCAGCTACTGGAAACCCTCCTGGGCCCCAAGTTTTTTGCTCATTTTGTTTTAAAGATCTTTTTTAAGTACCTAATGCATTAACCTGGTTTGCAAGTCCAGCGATACATGTGAGCTGAAGTGATGCAGTGAGAAGTTGTGCCCGCGCTACCCCTGCCCCCCTGACTTCCCGCTGCCCCCCTGAGGTCATAATTGTATTAGGTTCTTCTGTGTTTTCTAGTTTCTTGATGCAGAGACCAGCAAACGTGAGTGTATTCTCCTTCTGTCCTTTTGTCATACAAAAGGAGATGCTTGATGCTCAGTTCTGTACCTTGATTCCCCCTCTCCCCCAGCAGTCCGTGTCGGAGACACCTCCGTATCAGCACCTGCAGAGTCCTCAGCCTTTAGTTCAGCTCCCCAGTCGGGTGAATGGATGCACAGATGTTCAACCCCCCACCCCCACTCCCACCCCCCAGTCCTGCCTCCTTGCTGTCTGATGGATGCAATCGCTTTCTTTTCTTCAGCCTCCGTGGAGCACC
>NW_021865670.1:0-870 GCF_006229205.1 Suricata suricatta | reverse complement strand
ACCCCTCCCCTACTCCTACTCTGTCTCTGTCTCTCAAAAAAAAAAAAAAAAAAAAGAATCAACATGTGTGAAACTATCAGATGGCACTATGACCCTAGTACAAGCTATTCCGAGCTCCCTCCTATGACCCCTGAATTCCATTTTACACCCAGCACTTAGAATAATCTGGATTATATGTAATTCAGATCATATCACTACCTTTTTTCCCCCGCAACTCCCTATTGCACTTAGAATAAAGACAAAAATGCCTTCCATGGGTCCCAGCCTCTCTGAACTCATCTTGGACCACTCTCTTCCAAAATTACGGCACACTGGCCTTACTTTGGTATTTCAGATACCTCATGCCTACTATTTCTGGCAAATGTGGAATGTTCTACTTGGAATGTTTATCTAGCAACAAACCTTCACATAATCGACTCCCTCTGTGACTCCAGTCTCAACTGAAAGAAACTTCTCCTCATGGTGGTTTTCTCCTAATTATCCTACCTACAGTAACCCCACTGTCCTGTATCACCAATCACTCCTACCGCAACACCCTGCTTTGATTTCTATCACTATCTTCCTTCTGAAAATACTTTATTCACTTAGTATTTCTCTTCCCTTACTAGAATGAAAATTTCAGGGGAATCATGATGTTGTTTTCTTATTCACACCTGTGTGCCTATCACCTAGGGATTGCTCACTTTGAGAACAATTCTCAAAATAACAAATTCTTGTTCAATGAATAAATGAGAGAAGGGAGAACTACCAGGGTAGTGAAGCCTTCTTGGAGATTTTAAACGACAGGACTGATTTTGCATTGAGCAGGAGTGAAACAGATTTGAAATGAAAAGCAAACAATGTGGGATCCCGCTCCCAAACTGACCAGAG
>NW_021865669.1:0-870 GCF_006229205.1 Suricata suricatta | reverse complement strand
TTGTTTTCAGGTATGGTCATGAATTACTTGAAGAATCCTGGAAATGTTATTTGCAGTCAACTAAAATGAATATATGTATATATACTCTTTACATAAAATTCCATGGAGCCAAGGTTAAGAAACATAAACACATAAACACACACGTGAACATATGTATATATTCATGGGTGCATATATCTTCAGTTTACTCTGCCCCAAACTAAAGCATTCCATATCATATCATAATTTTTTATCTGCACTTTCTTTATCTATTTTACCTCAGTACTTAAAATTAGATAGATCTTTGTATGGTTTCCTTACTGTAAAGCCACTTTTGCACTTTTTGAAATGTCATACTTTTGGATTAATCTCTGAAAAACTCTGGAATTCTTCTCTCAACTCACATATTTGGACTGAATCCACTTCTTTTCTTTCTTTTTTTTTAAATTTATTTCAAGAGGGGGAGGGGAAGAGAGACAGGGAGAGAAGGAATCACCAAAAAACTCCACACTGTCAGCACAGAGCCCAACACAAAAATTCTTATGAATCATGAGATCATGACCAGAGCCGAAATGAGTAGGATGCTTAACCAACTGAACCACACAGCCGCCCCTGGACTGAATACTTTTCTTCTATTAGTAAGAAACAAGGAATATATCATTGGTAATTTATTATTTTAAAATCTAGCATTATGAAGTAATTAAAGCATTGCAGTTATAGCCTCTAATGCAATGGCTATTAAACAGGGAGACTATCCATGAAAAAAAATAGTAAAGGGGCTGTCAGCATTGATGCTGGTCTCTGAGCGTGGCTCTCCTAGTGTGCTAAGGGAAGACTTAAGAGCAATCAAAATGTCATCTTGACTCAGACACACTGCAAGTGTGGCTTGGT
>NW_021865668.1:0-870 GCF_006229205.1 Suricata suricatta | reverse complement strand
GCCCTACGAGTCCATTGTTATTTATTATTTATTTTATTTAGCAAATGAGGACCCATGAGGCTTGGGATCAAGCCCACTGTGAAGCCTCAGAGGAATGGGCCCATCCCTCACCCAGGCGCTTTTCCTAGGGCAAATAGGGAATCAGCCCTAGGCCTTTCATACACCCCAAGGGCTTCCCAAGGCCTTCCCAGGGTCCTGCCTTTGAAAGCATTTCCCATTCTGGGAAACAACAATAACAAAGTAATGGTATTCAGTTATGCGTATTTGCCATGTCCAGATGCTGTGCTAAGCCCCATCCACATATTGTCTGATTTCTACCTGTCGACACCCCTCTGATGTAGTTACTATTATTCTTCCCATTTTATAGATGAGGAAGCTGTGGCTTGGAGAGGGGTAGGAATTTGTCCAAGGTTATCCAGCTTGAGTCAGTGGCACAGCCCAGGATGATACTCAAGGCTCCACCCATAACCACTGTGCGGCACTGCCTCTGTTTATGTTCCCCTCCAGAAAGTGGCTTATGTGGACCAAGTATTGACTCTGAGCCATAACCAGGAGCCTGCTATGGGGTCTGGGCTCTCACAGAATGTGATAGAAACAGCAGTGCCTTGGGACTGTAGGGGCTAGAGTTTCCAACTCAGTTCTACCATCAGGTCAAGCAATCCTGGACTACATGTCACCTCTCTGAGCCTCAGTTTCCCCATGTTCTGCAGGACAGGGCTGGGTTCTCAGAGAGTCCAAAGAGCCTTTCTCCTGGTTAGCATAGCTCCTGTGATGAAGGCAAAGGAGGCTGGGCATCAACAGGTGGCCAGGGTTCTAGTTCAGTCCTGGGATGGGAAGGCCGTCCCTTCTCCATCCCACCATCCAAGCCCT
>NW_021865667.1:0-870 GCF_006229205.1 Suricata suricatta | reverse complement strand
ATAAAATATCCAACAGTAATTGGATATGAGGCTGAACGTATGCGGAAAGGTCTAGGTTGGGGATATTAAGTTATGTAATCAGTCTATAGAATTGAATTTATTAAGCATTGCGGAAAGAAGCACTGGAATAATGGTGTCACCTTGGAGAACATTAACTGTAAAGATCAGGCAGAAGAAATAGTTTTGGCAAAGGATACAAAAAGAATGGGTAAAGAAATTTGAGAGGAACCAGGAAGGAGAATGTCATATTGCAGCCAGGGTGCAGGGGTGCAAGAGCTCCTGGCTCTGGGGGTCCCAAACAGACCAGGTTCATCACTTGTGGCTGAAAAAACCCAAAGAAAGACTAGTATGGTGAAACAAGAAAGGAATTTAATTCAATGAGGTCAACACTGGGAAGACAGCAGACTAGCGTCTCAACAACTATCTACAAACTGCCTAAAATACTTCCAGGTCATATAAGGAAAATGTGAGGCGCAGGTGGGCCGGTATGTGCAAATGGGCAGTGAAGGTTAAATTGATCATTGTCTTGGAGTCAGTCATGAGTGGGGTCTTGCTGTCTTAGAGCAGTCTCTCTCTCAAAATAAATAAATAAACTTTAAGTAAAAACAGATTATTGGTGACTTTGGTAAGAACATTTTCAACAGAATGGTAAAACTGGAGCAGTTTCAACAGAGAGGTAAAGCAAAAAACTATTAGGGATTTGATGGAGAAACTGAGTATAAATGAAGTATAAATAGTGCACTACTTTGAAAAGTTTGGAGGAAAAAAAAAAACAGATAAGGAGAATTGCCTCCATTTGACTAAGAGAATTTGGAAGTGTTTAAAAGGCCAAAAATTGTGTGTGTCTTTATTCTTCTTTTATATAGAATG
>NW_021865666.1:0-870 GCF_006229205.1 Suricata suricatta | reverse complement strand
TTCAGACCCTTTCATAGGTACAACTGGAAACTAAGAGAAGAGGTAGAGAGCCCTCAAACAAACTGGGACCTCAAACACCTTCTGAGAGGGTCTGACACCAAAGGCTCCAGAAGGGAATTCAGCATGAGGAAGGGCTCCTCTGGTTGGTGTCCTGACTGGGTGGCCAAGGCTGCTTTGGGCTCTGCTTATGGCCACGGCTTGGCTCTTCAACATCCCACACAGCTGCCTGGCACAACACTCCTGTTTTGAGAACAAAAGACAGGTACATGGGAATCAGCCAAAGCCCCGTCAACCGTGCTGTGGCCAAAGGCCGCTGTGTGGCCCTGTGGGGTGTACCCCTGTGGGAGTGCCTAGCACAAGGGCACAGGGAGACAGACGTGGCCAGGTGGGTGAGAAATCTAGAGATGCAGATACCAGGTCAGTGGGAGGGCAAAGAAGAGACAGACCCCTGTGTTGACGCTGCACGTCTGTGGTCTCCTCTTTCCTGTTCCCTGGTGTCCTCAGACTCCAGGTTCTCTGTAGGGTCTGTAGGGGGAGGGCCTTACCCTCACACCTAGGACAGCACCCTGCTTCTTTATTCGTGTCGCTGTGTACGTCATGGATACTTTTCACTTCCACAACAGCCTCTCTCTTCCGGCTTCCCAGAGCACACTTTAAAATCTCATTAGCTATGTTATTTTTAAATTCCAGAAAGAAAATGGAATTCAGTAGATGTTATTAAAGAATATCTACTGACCCATTTTTACAAAACGACAACAAAAACAACAACCCCCCCCCCCAAAAAAAACCACTTCAGTCAATCAATTGATATATCAGTTTCTCCATCTGGATGTCCAACTATCAACCCACTCATGCAGCCTTCTGTGTGTT
>NW_021865665.1:0-870 GCF_006229205.1 Suricata suricatta | reverse complement strand
CGCCCCGCAGGCCTCCATGTCTGAGTATTTTCCCCCTCTTGTCATTCTTTACTACTTCCTCTTGTTCCTTTAGTTTCCATCACCGGTACAGCTCTGCTGTGAGTCTTCCTTAACATTTGCCTCTTCCTGCCCATTTTCTCCACCAGGAACGCATTGTATCCATTTTTTCATCAGCGCCTACTGTGTTCCCAGCACATGTCTGACAAATAATAAACACTACATATTTGTTGAATGGATAAATGAATGAGGAATGTAGAAAGGGAAGGAGAAGAAAAGGGGAAGAATGAGAATAAATGGGTTTCCCCCATCATGATTTTAAAATTGGAAGAAGCTGTCAAATTCCCAAAGAATTTGGGATTTTGTTAGAATACAGTAAGTAAATAGTGACTATAGAAAACTATCTACTCAGGTCATTGCGTGCACTTCGTCTGGAAATTTTATATTAGGCACTGAGTGTTTTGGGTAGATCTTTCACAGATGGAATTATGGCGCAATAAAAAACACTTTCCTTTTAATTGTGAAAGAAAAGAAAGGAATGTAGAAAATGATTATTCTAGGTAAATCTCCAGTATTTTTTCATCTAATAAGCTATCAAGTCTATTACCCATTGTGACTTTCAAGACAGTCTGTGCTTTGCTGTGCTACTAAACAGATCTTACTTCTCATGGCCAACCATGCACCTTAACTGCATTTACTTATGGAATCTTGAGTGCCTACTACGTTCCAATACTATCTAGATTTTGGACTAATTTCCATATGATTCCCTTTGTTGATGTTTCTTTCCCAGACTGGAAGATCAGTTCTTATTATGTTTTCTAGTCCCCCTTCAAAATCTAACTCTGGGGCGCCTGGGTAGCTCGGTCAGCTAAG
>NW_021865664.1:0-870 GCF_006229205.1 Suricata suricatta | reverse complement strand
GAAGAGAATTTGAGAACTGAATGATGCAATCAAAAGGAACAATATCCATATCATAGGAATTCAAGAAGAAGAAGAGAGGGAGAAGGGTGCTGAGGGGTACTTAAACAAATTGTAGTCGAGAACTTCCCCACTCTGGGGAAAGAAACAGCATTGAAATCCAAAA
This sequence comes from Suricata suricatta, assembly GCF_006229205.1. Taxonomy (NCBI): domain Eukaryota; kingdom Metazoa; phylum Chordata; class Mammalia; order Carnivora; family Herpestidae; genus Suricata; species Suricata suricatta. Next base: position 707 of record NW_021865664.1, on the reverse strand, counting down.
GGCACTTAGAACTCCCCTCAGTCATAATTTTAATCAACCTTTGGTACAACATATCATACTGAAACTGGAAAAATATAAGGGAAAAGAGAATTCTGAAAGCAACTAAGGATAAAAGATCCCTACCATACAAAGAGACACATATCAGTGTAGTTGCAGCCTATCTACTGGAACTTGGAAGGCCAGAAAGGAATGGCAAGAAATCTTCAGTGTGATGAACATAAAAAAAGAACAGCCCAGAATCCTTTATCCAGCAAGCCTGTTATTCAGAAGAGAAGGAGAGATGAAGGTTTCCCCAAACAAAAATTGAAGATGTCATCACCACTAAATAGGCTTACAAGAAATCCTAAGGGGGACTATATGAGGGAAACGTTGCAAGGAACACAAGGTACCAGAGACACCACTACAAACATGAATCTTACAGAGAACACTGTATGACTCTAAACCCATATTTCTCAATAATAACCCTGAATGTAAATGGACTAAATGTTCCAATCAAAAGACATAAGGTAGCAGAATAGATTAAAAGAAAACAACAACAAGATCTATTTCCTATGTATAAGAGACTCATTTTAGACCTGAGGACACCTTCAGATTGAAAGTCAGGGGGTGGATAAATATCTATCATGCTGGGGCACCTGGGTGGCTCAGTCAGTTAAGCCTCTGACTTCGGCTCAGGTCAGATCTCACGTTCGTGGGTTCGAGCCCTG
>NW_021865663.1:0-870 GCF_006229205.1 Suricata suricatta | reverse complement strand
GTTCAGGGCGCCCACTCCCGGCTCCCTCGTGCGGTGGGGACAGCAGCACAGGCCCCGGGGTCGCGGCTCGAGCCCCAGCCCTCGGTCAGTCGGCGAGCCCTGGGGACCCCTGTTTGTCTCTTGGTGCCTGGGGGGTTTGCGGGGACACGACACGGGGAGGGGTGTGCAGGTGGGCACAGCCCACACGCGGCAGGCACCGAGGTCCTGCCCCTGTCAGAGACGCGCAGCCGTCAGAGACGCGCATTCTGAGAGATGGAGAGGTGCTGAGGTCCCCAGCAGGGCGGTGACGGCCAGTGCGGAGCCCCAGCCCTGAGGTCGGGTCATCCCAGGCTCTTCCTCTGAGTTCCCGGGTCCCGCCGCAGCCACTGGGGGCGGGGACCAGGCAGGAGTCCAGTCCTTCGTCGGGCTGGTGCGGCTGCTGGGGGCCACGGGGGCCGCCCCGTTCCTGCCGCTGGGGATGGGGGGCTGGCACCCCGACCGCAGGGACTCGCTGGCGGCTGATCAGGGCGCCGGCTCTCGCTGCCCCTCACAAACACGCTGGCAGTTTTCCATCATTACAGCCAATGACAAGCCCCCCTGCAGGCCTGTCCTCCTCAGCGCCCAGCGACCTGGCCAGGCGCCTTCCCAGAGCCCTCGGGGCTGGGCTTGGGGGCCAGCGCCTCCTGCTGCCCCCGCTGAGTGCTCACTGAGCCTCGGAGAGCCAGCCCTGTCCTGGGGGGTGGGGGCACTCTACAGTCTACAGCCCCTCCGCCTGCCGGGCCCATGTCTGTCCGTCTGTCCGTCCATGCGATGTTCGACATTTACAGGTGCAGAGCCCACACCGATGTCAGCTGGCACCCCAGGAGGCACTCGGGGACTCGCCGCACCCTG
>NW_021865662.1:0-870 GCF_006229205.1 Suricata suricatta | reverse complement strand
GGGATTCCATCCTTAAGATGAGTTTGCAGTAATAATGGACCATGAGAAAAGAAAAGTATTTGATATCTAGGAGCATATGAAAAAATTGAAAGATGTTAGCATTAGAAATATAACTTCCAAATGGATGGAGCATCATATGTCAATAGTGTAATTGCAGGCTGAAGGAGAAATGTAGTTTTTCTTACTGATGCATTTAAACTCTTTATATATAAGGATATATATTGTATATCTTGTTTGTGAACACTAGTTTCTCTGGTTGTTAGTGGATGGCAATAGTTCCTAATAAGTATTGGAATACAGTACTGAGATAAATAACAGTGATGATTAAATAACTTTGTGCTTTAGAAGTTTACCAATGAAAGATAAGAGCATGTCTATTTAGGAATTTAAATCTTATAGAGTAATAATGGTTAACTGAAAGATGAGAACTAGAGAAATAAACCAAAATTATTTACTCCCTTTATAAGAGTAGAAAATAGAGTTCAGGGGAGTCTGGGTGGTTCAGTTGGTTGAGCATCCAGCTTCAGCTCAGGTCATGATCTAGCGGTTCGTGGGTTTGAGCCCTGCGTCAGGCTCTGTGCTGACGGATCAGAGCCTGGAGCCTTTCTTCGCATTCTATGTCTCCCTCTCTCTCTGACCCTCCCCAGCCCACTATGTCTCTCTCTCTCTCTCTCAAAAATAAATAAAACATTAAGAAAGAAAAGAAAAGAAAAGAAAAGAAAGGAAAGAAAAAAAGAGAAAATGGAATACACCTGGGGCTGAAAGGGAAAGTTTAGTCCTAATAACAAGAAGATCCATTAATTTATTTTCTTGATTTCTGGGTCTAATGACACATTCCAAAATCAGTCCTTTACTGTTTTTTATTTTTTT
>NW_021865661.1:0-870 GCF_006229205.1 Suricata suricatta | reverse complement strand
TTGTAAGTTATGCTTCACAAAACATGGTCCAGAAGCCTCCAGTTATTTCCAAAGAACTCACAGTTATCAGAGTTGGATGTAGATCTCTAATGTTTATGAGACCATCGTTCATATTATCACTTAGCATAAATCAACAAATGTATAGGTGAAGAGATTGATGGGGTGGGTGAGAGAAAACAGCACCTTGAGCTTCAAACAGAATCAAAAGTTTAAGAACCAGTAGATTAAAAAAACAACAAAAAAACCCAGAAAACAATTCATTCCCTGTAGCACCACCTAGTGGAACCTTAGAAGAAATCAACTGGTTTTTCGATCAGCCTTGGAAAGGCAAAATCAAATGTAAAGTGAGTACGGGTTCATTTAACAGTAAACAATATAAAATGCAATTTCTTTAAACATTTTTAAATGTTTTTTATTTATTTTTGAGAGACAGAGAGAGACAGCGCGAGCAGGGGAGAGTCAGAGAGAGAGGAGACACAGAATCTGAAGCAGGCTCCAGGCTCTGAGCTGTCAGCACAGAGCCCAATGCAGGTCTTGAACCCATGAACCACGAGATCATGACCTGAGCGAAGCCGGATGCTTAACCAACTGAGCCACCCAGGTGCCCCTAAAATGCAGTTTCTAAAGCAATTAAAGAGACTGATATACTCTATTGAAAAATAAGGTGCTACTTTATATTTGTAAAAAAAAAAATCCCATTTTTTCTGCTTACAAATTGAGAAATACTCCTTTTATGTATTTTACAAAATAGGAATGAGTACACTAGACTAAAATGCATTCATAATTCCACCATTAAAGGATATATATCATTTCAAACATTTTTCTATCCATGTCTATACATTTATATTTTAAGAGTCTCATGCTCTACCG
>NW_021865660.1:0-1743 GCF_006229205.1 Suricata suricatta | reverse complement strand
TTTCAAATATTTTAGGACAGACCAATGAACACCAGTATGATAGTATATGTAAGACTTTGAAGAGATCCTAGGTGTAAAAATTTCAGATAACTCTTTCCTGCCAGAATAGTAAACCTCTCACATAGTCTCCCCCTGTCTTATATCCTGTACATCCTTTCCAGATCACTGTCTTGAGCTATAGAGTTTAGGTTTGACTTCAGAATCTCCATACAGATTCCCAGAAAGATTTAATTAAATGGTAGTTTACATTCAAAAGGAAACGTGTTCTGATCCCTGCCATTAAGTGTCTCAAGTTAGTCCTTGGAGAATTTTTTCCTCTGTACTCTTCTTTCTCATCAAGAGCCATTCTGTCTGATTTTCTAAACCAACTCAGATCCCTAGTACTCCCTTTATCCCTGGGCAAGTGGGGTTCATGACTTGGCTTCTGCACTGTAGGAAAATGAGCTTTGGGTCCTTTCCTCGAAAAATGTCTGAACTCCTCCCTGGTTGCTGAAATGAGTCAGAGTTGACAATACCACTCAAACCAGGCCTCCTACATTTGTAGAAAGAACTTCATCCCCTTCATCCCAATTCTTTTTCTCCCATTTAGGGTATCTTGACTCTTTATCTTATGCTTGGGTCAGCCAGGTACTCGGGAATCTATCCTGGCCCTGTGGTCAGATCCCAGTTCCACAAAAGTGATCTGGTGAGCAGATCACTCTGGCTGCTTTATGTGTTATTTCTTTCACAGAATCATACAAGATTTGGCCCCTGCATGGTGCTGACATGCTGATTTTTTCTGACTCCAATTTCTTATTTAGATGAAGGCTTCCCCACAGTCTTCCTATAATGTTAACATAATTTGTGTTATGCTGCATTTTCCCTTCCTACTAGTTTCTAACCCCCTCTTTTTACTGCAGAGTAGCAATACTCTCTTTCCAATATTTTGGCTTCAAAAATTAAAGCTTACTGGTCCCAGCTCCTGGTGTTATTGAAATCCACTATCATTAATTTATTAAGAGGGACATTGACCTAATTCAGGTCAATGATATCTAAGAAGAAGTCTACTTGGAGTCTTCTAGTAAGGATTTCTTTGCTCTTTAAAAGGGTACCAAGTTACAACTTCCCTTGTTAGTTGAAAATATCCTAAGTTGAAATTATATTTAATACACCTAATCTAGCAAACATGCCTAGAACACTTACATTAGCCTAAAATTGGGAAAGATCACCTAACACAGTGTATTTTGTAATAAAGTGTTGAATATCTCATGTAACTTATTGAATACTATACTAAAAGTGAAAAAAAGAATGGTTGATGGGTTCGGGCATGCCTCATTTTATTGTTTTTTGCTTTGTTGTGCTTCACAGCTATTGTGTGTTGTTGTTGTTGTTTTTACAAATTATAGGCTTGTGGTCAGTCTGCATTGAGCAAGTCTATTGTACCATTTTCCTAACAGCATTTGTTAACTTTGGGTCTCTGTGTAACATTTTGGTAATTTTCACAATATTTCAAATGTTTGCATTATTTTTATATCTACTTTGGTTATCTATGATCAGTGATCTATGATGTTACTTATGTAATTGTTTGGAGGTGCCATAGACCACACCCAAATAAGATGGCAGACTTAATCAATGTTGTATGCGTTCTGACTGCTCCATTGGCCTCTAAGTGTTCAGGTGAAAGGAAGAGTCATACACCTCTCCCTTTATTTATTTATTTATTTATTTATTTATTTATTTTAACATATGCAATTATTTTCCATC
>NW_021865659.1:0-15000 GCF_006229205.1 Suricata suricatta | reverse complement strand
TCCCCTGCAGGCCTCCTGTCGTTTGAAAACTTGTCCCCTACAGTCAATAACAGTGCACTTCCCGTTTCATAAGAGTGATGATTATTGGATGGTAGCGTTCAAGCAATGTGCAAAATGCCTTTTCCACCTTTTTCTAAAATGCTTGGTTTTTATTGTGCCAAACCAGAGCAAGAAACTTAGAAAACTTCTGTGGAATACTGCCAACAGCCTTAACTTGAAATTTGTATTTCATGAACCTGTGGACGCAAGATTGTCCTTACATTCATGCAAGAGTTATAGGCAAAGCTTTGCTGTTATTGTTGTCTAAATTGTGTAATGAGAAAAGATGCTTGTAGTATGATGAGAGTTTGTGTTAACAACTTGGAACTAGTTTAAAAGTAATTTGAGTTGTTGTTTGCTTGGAAATAGCATTCAAGCAGCTTGAGGGATTGAGTCTTGAAATGCTTAAAGCTTTCAAATGTGTGCAGTAACTTGTATGAAGATGCAGATTATAAAAATGTGTAGTTAGATGTGAACATTTTCAAGATTGCTCCAATGCTATTGCTTCTTTGAGTATTGGCATGAAAATATACATGTAAGTATTTACCTAGTATTTACTATGCTCCTAGGACACTCGTCAGCTCCGGAGACTGACAAATTAACAAGTCTCTGTGATGATACTACTGAAGAATAAGTCTGTGGCACAATACGATTCTACCTATCTTGATTGTGGAAGAAAAAAGTAAAGCCAATTGACAGTCTCTGACAGTCTCTGGGGCTCTCTCTCTCTCTGTCTCTCTATATGTTTGATAGTATCAGGGCACCAAAGTTACCAGCCAATACCTGGTTTTCCTCTGTCAATTCCCTCTCTTCTCTATTAACTGCCATTTTGTATTTCAGATCTTCACCCCCTGCTGCTTGGACTATTACAGTAGACCACATCCTTGTATGCATTTCCAGTTCTGTCTTCCTTGCTTTCTCTACTGTCCTTTAGCCTGCCTATCTGACACTATCACTTCCTCAATATAATTCATTAACTAATGTTCAACTACACTCAAAAGGTATTAATAACTTTAGAATCTGAGTTCCTTGGGGCTTCATCATACTGTCTCCTTGTAGGGACTGGAGTTTTCCATTTCCTCACTTCCTAAATCATATAGAGTCTAGGTGTTAGATCTTACTTAACATCTTTGCATCTCTAAGGAGCAGTGAGTTGCTTGGCACCCAAGGGCAGACCTACCTAAGGGGAGATTTTCCGGTTCTGAGATTTTCCAATAGATATGTCTGAGGGTTCTGCCGGAGTTTGGTTTCTTTTCTTCTTATTTTTTGAGGCCAAAAAAAAAAAAAAAAAAAAAAATATATATATATATATATATATATATTTGAAGATTGAGGAGTCAGACCAAATTGTTCACCAAATATTGGGATATGCCACAAATTAATTTTATTTACAGGTAAAGATTATTTAATTCTACTGTAATATTGTATTGCAAAGTAACCAGAAATGTTTTCATAGAAGTGGATGCTAAATTTCTTAAATAATAGCATCTGTGATATTTTCACTATTTTTTCTCATATTCATTAGTGCCATAATGATGATAAGGATGTGTTTTTTAATATATTTTTGAAGCTTTTTTAAGAGAGAGAAAGTGAGTGAGCACAAGTGGGGGAAAGGCAGAGATAGAGGGAGACACAGAATCTGAAACAGGCTCCAGGCTCTGATTTGTAAGCAAAGAGCTGGATGCAGGACTCAAACTCATGAATCACAAGATAATGACCTGAGCCGTAGCTGGCTTGTTAACTCACAGGGCCACCCAAGGACCCCCGGATGTATTTTTTAAATTAATAGTTAGAATTAGTTTGAAAATAGATTTCATTTTTTGAAAGTTTCATTATTGTTGAAAATACTTTTTGATTAATCAACTGATTTTTAGAGTTTTGGCAGGCCTTGGGTTTCTGAATACATTGTATAATTAACATAAACTAGAGAAACTGTATTTTGTTTTGTTTTGTTTTGTTTTTTTAAATGATCCAAAATTAAGTTGCTTTTAGTCACAGGATTTCTGTAAATACAAACTTATGTCAGAAGAGGACTTTTATTTACTTTTTGATTCAACTCAGCATGTTTATTTAATCTGCAATGATTCAGCTTACTGGCTGCTCTAGAAACTTGGAGTATGTTCTCATGATGGCTGAGTAAGTTGATGGCTTTGATCTGAAAAGTAAAGAAAGGCTCAGAGGAAAGGCATTTTTTTCTCCCTGCAAATTTGCCTTACAAATTTCTTTTCTGGTAGGAAAGTATTAGCGTTTGGTTGTGTCTCATTCTCATTTAGTTTAGATTTCATATATGTGGAAAATTAGAGGGTTTTTTTTTTCCAGTTTGTGATGGTTTTTGGTGTTTTCAAGTGGAAAAGGCAGACTCATTCCAGGCACTGACAGATCTCTGTGTTGTTGATTTTGTCTCCCTTCTGGATATCCTGGAGGAAACACAAAAGATGATGTTGATATTAATCTGTTAGGTCACAAGATAACCAATGTGTGAATCACTGAGTGTAATTTTTCATAGGAGGAGGAAGCGTTTATTTCCTCCGTAGGCAAGGTTGGTCTATAGAATGTGTTTTTCTCCATCTCAGGGACTCTGCATTTCCTCATTTTCTTATTCTCACATTTCTTAGTCATAACTTGCTCTGTACATCCTCCCTTTGCTTTTGAGTGGATATCTTTACTTTTTCTTTTTTAGAGAGGGAAAGAGAGAGAGAGAGCATGCCTGTGAGCTATGGAGATGGGCAGAGAGAGAGTGAGAGAGAGAGAGAGAGAGAGAGAGAGAGAGAGAGAGAGAGAGAGAGAAAATCTTAAGCATGTTCCATGCTCAGTGAAAAGCCTGATGAGGGATTTGATCCCACAACCCTGGGGTCACAGCCTGGCAGAAATTAGGAGTTGGCTGGTCAGTTGACTGAGCTATGGAGGAGCCCCCACATTTACTTTTGTAATTACCACGCAAGTGACTCTGGTCTCAATTTGTGCTCACTGCTGACATTTACGCTCCTCCATCATCTGAATTCCTAGGGGCTGGGTGAATCTGTCTGTAAGGTTGATGTAGCGTGTCATTATATGCTTAGATTATGCCTGCATGAGGGACTGCTTCCCTGTGCTGGGTTGAAATATGATTTCTTAAAACCCTGGCTTTCAAGCAAGTTCTAAGGAAAAAACAATGCGTGGGGTCATTTTGCAGGCTGGATCCTTTCTCATGTGAACAAATGGTTAGCATTTCAAATGTGCAAGATCTTTTTAGATTCTGACATTTTCAACAGGGACATCAATCACGACCTGAGAGTTTCATGGTCTGCTTTCACAAAAATCAGATGCTTTATAAGCTTAAACCCAAATGACATTTCATATTTAAAAAATGACAGAATTAAGTATCGCAGAACCTCAGTGTTGGAAGGGACCGAAAGCAAACTTGCCCTTTCTGTGTACAAATGTCCTCTCCTTGAACATCTCTGAAGATGGGAAACAGCACATCCTGAGGTAGCGTGTGTTGCATTTGCACAGATCTGACAGAAATTTCTTCTTACTCAAATGTTATTTTTTTCTCCCTGAGATTTCCATTGCTTGCCTCTCGTTCAAAGCCTTTGAGGCCACCAACCCAGACCTCCCCTTTTGAACCTAGAAAGCTGTCACATATTTCTCAGCTGCCTTTTCAGGGATCACAGCACCAATTCTTCCAATGGTCTTCCCTCTTATTTGATCTTAAGTCCTCTCACTTCCTGGCTGCTCCATTCTTCTTTTAGTTTGTCTCTAATTTGGCCACACTGTGTTGTCCAGACCCAAAGATGAAGGCTTTTCACTTAGCTCTTCCTTGGTGCCTTTGATACTGTGACCTAAAAATGAATTCAGCTTTGAGTGTGTGTGGACATAGCATCCTATGAGTTCAGACTGAAATTGTCACATAGAATCTTGCATTTTTAAATAGATCCTGCTAAGTCACTTCCTGCTCCATTTCACATAGATAACTTCTCAACTTCACATCAGTGTATTGTGTTCATCTGTGTTACTTTGTACCTTCTTAGAGAGAACCATTATTTAAATAGTTTGAATTCGGAAGCTGTGATCCAACATATTCATCATCCATTTTGATTTCATGTTTCCTCTATGCTTGTCACTAAGTGTTCTGTAGCTTCATTAAAGGCAACGATGAAAATGGGCCAAAAGAGTGCAGGAGACCCCTGTGTATTGCAACTGGAAATCTTCCTTCAGGCCAATGCCCATCTTTTAATTGGAGCCATTAATAGTTGCAAACCCACCTAGTTGTCTGAACATACAGCCCAATTTTCCATCTTTTCCTAAAGGATATTATAAACATCTCAACCATACCCTCTCTGAAAAACCCATAGACCACATTATTTTATCAGAGCAGAAACTAAAAATAATTCTTTATAACTAGTGTTTAGTAAATATGTAATGTGTTTCAGTTACCACTTCCTTCCTGCCCATTGTTTAGAAACCATCCTTTAAATAATCTGTCTCAGATCCGTGCCATATAAAGCTACCATTTGTAAATGGTCTCTTCTTTTGCAAAAAGCCAGAATGGAGTCCCCACATCTTGTTCTTCTGCATCTTTGTATACTTTGTGTTTGCTAAATTATCATCATATCTCATTTTCAGACTCTGAGCTACCCTGGATGGGCTTTTCATTAATTAATTAATTAGTTAATTAATTGAGAGTCATTAAGTAATTGTATAAGATGGTCTAGGACAGGGCTTGCCTCCCCCAGGGCTTAACCAAGTCTTGCCACAAAGCCTATTTTGTCATAATTGACAAATGATTCTTTTCTTATCTTGATCTACCAGAGGTGAATCAACATGTTCTACTCAGATGGTCATTTTTCTTGTTTAAATTGGCTGTGAGTAGTAGAGTGCACAAATCACAGCACCGTCAACAAAATAGGAGAAACATCATTCCCAGTAAGCAGGGAATCAGCTTCTTTCCTTCTACTCTATTTTTTTTTTGTTTTTTTTCTTTTTAAATAAAAATGACTTTAATAATATTTTATTATAAATGACATACTGCATTTTTAAAATGGGATTTATCATACTATTTTTTAAGTTTATTGTTAAATTAGCTAACATACAGTGTAGTCTTACTTTCAGTAGAGTCCCATGATTCATCACTTACAATGCCCAGTGGTCATCCCAACAAGTGCCATCCTCAGTGCCCATCCCCCATTTCTCCAATCCCCACTCCCCCCCACCCCCACACCAACCCTTAGCTTGTTCTCTGTATTTAAGAATCTCTTATGCTTTGCCTCCCTTGTTTTGTGCCTTGTTTTTCCTCCCCTTCCCCTATGCTCATCTGTTAAGTTTCTCAAATTCCACATATGCCTACTCTATCATTTTAATACTTGGGATTCAGCCTCAAGATCCAACAGGAGCCCCATCCATCACTTGCATCTTTCAGGTAGCTGGAAGTAAAAGGGGCAAGATGACTACTGAGCCAGCATTTTCTTTCTTTTTCTTCTTCTCAAGTTCTATTTTTTATTTATAAAATATTCCTTTTTTATGTGTTTGCATATCCTCTTTGGGAAAAAGTACTATAAAATAATTATCCAATCTATTAGATAGAGAATCAACATATCACGAAATATTGGAGCTCAAAGAGCAATTAGATAAACACTAATTGAACAGATAAGTAAGTTAAGGCTTATGAATTTTAAATTATGTTCTCAAGGTCACAATCTTTTCTATGTACATCACATCAAATTTGGTGTAATACGTTTCAACTCCTTTAGAGTTTCCAATTGGACCTTTATTCTTCAAATTGGCTGATAGGTTAGGAGTACTTTTTTTGAATGGACTCAAATTTGAAAAGATTACACACCTTCCAAAATTTAATGGAATTCTTTTTAAGTATCCACTGAGAAAACACAAAGTTGCTCTGGCCATTACTTTTTTTTTTTTTTTGGCTTTTATTTATTTATTTATTTATTTTTTAACATATGCAATCATTTTCCATCATTTACAATACAGAAGTTACAGTGACACTCCAAACAGAAAAGCAAAGTAAAAAATCAAAACACCAACTTCTGTTTCATGTAATTAGACTTATACAGAAATTAGAAGGTTAAGTAACAACTAGTTAATCACCTAATTTCACAGCTATCTGAAGTGGCGATCGTTATATAGCAGCTTATCTATGATGCATTCAAGATACATGATAAAATTTATTACTTGCCCATAAGCTGAAACACAGCCTGCTTAATACCTTTCCCTAAATTCCACCTCTATACTACAGTATACTTGAGGTCCATGCAAAAAAGTAGCTACCTTTTATGTAGGAAATGGATGATTAAGTCTTTGGTGTTGTAAAAGCCAGCATTTTCAAAACAGCATATTTGTCCTTGTTTGCCAGAACTTTGTCACACGGTCACACATAGCTTTAGGGAAAACAGAAAATACTATCTCTGACCAGGTGCCCCACAAGTCCCCTGAAAGTTGATTTATATTACTCAGAGGATGAGAACAGTTTGTGGGTGGCAATGAGCCATCTCTACTAAAACTAGAAAATGAGGTAAATACGAGTTCAGGGGTTGTCTCTTCTTGTCCTTCAAAAACATATTTGTCTTAAGTAAGTCTAGTATTTCTGACCACTTTTTGCTGCTCACATTGGCAATAAATCCATTGTATTGACCCCAGACGTAGGTAGACATTTTGTACCTTGAAATTCAGCCTTCTCAAGAAGCTTTTATGTTTGTTTTTGTTACTGTTTCTGTGTATCCACACTGAATTCTCTAGCTTCCTCCTCTCTAGTCCTCTTTGGAGATTTGCAGTTGCTCAATCAGAGCAGCATTTTTGCTGGCTCTCCAGCCACACCGAGTCACGTTGATTTCCACATGCATACGTCATACGGTGAAGATTTTTTTCCTCTTTATTTGTGAAAAGCTGTCTTCCCTAAGTGTTCAAGAGAATATGTTTAGTAGGAAGCATTTGTCTCTTCCTGCCAGTTTTTTTTGCCCTGTTTTCAGTCAACATGGTTCAGCTCGAGTTTCTATCCCATTCTGTAAGAGCTGGGCATGTGACCCTGGTCTAGTTTAGTACGTTCTCCTTTCTTGTTCATCATGATTGCTGCAGGGATGGGCAAGTGACCCAGCTGATGTGAGAATAAAGCCAACACAGAGGATAGCCAAGCAGTGAGAGGGATTAAATCAGCATTCTGAGGATAGGAATCTATCCTAATTCTAGTACTACTCTTGAACTTGTGTGTGATGTAAGCCAGTAAATATCCTTTTCCCTGTTAAGCAAGTTTGAGCCCAATTTATGCCACTCATACTGAAATGACTCCTCATCAATTCAATTTGATCATGTCTGGGTTCTTGTTGATTGCACCAGCCAACTGCTCTTTCCTTATTTGTTAAGTGAAATGTACCAGTTTTATTTGATACAGATGACCCTACATGTGCTAGTTGAATTATATGAATTGGGTGTCAAATAATTACACGGTAAAACCTCTAATCCGTCAGTGTCCATTTAATGGTGCTTCTGAGTAATCATCAGGTCCTGTGTTTATATGAAATAAAGCAACAGGTTTCAGCTTGGACTCCATCTCATTCAATCTCTGCTGCCTCTCCTTACCTCCACATGTAAGGACCACAGATGTGACCAGAGAGAGGAAAGTAGTACAGGCACAGATAAATGCATTTCAGGGAGAGAATGGGACCAGGCATCTTTCACAATGTTTTGAAGGCAATTAAAACTTCTTCAGGGATCAGTTAATGATGTCTCTCTTCTTTAGAACTTGAACTTCGAGCAACCGTGGAAAGCAGCTATGAATTTCTCCGGGATTAATTAGGATCTTGATATGATTAAACAGTCATTTCAATCTAAAACAGAAAGGGACACAAGGAAAGGGAAGCAGAACTAACATTGGTTGAGGGTCACTTATGTCTTCAGTGTGGTCCAGGTTCCTTTTCTGCAGAACTTGCTACTAAAAAGAAAGAAGGCAGAGGGATTTTCCAAGTGACACCTATCTAAGGAAAATGGGAATATAGTGCCTGGTACCTGGAAAATACTCCGTAAATTATAGCAACTATGGTGATAGTGGTGGTGATATGATGTACAGACATCAGGGTAAAGTACATCTCCCTGGAGCCCTGGGGTTCAGGCTCCGGTGCCCTGGGTGAGAGAGCAGGAGCCCAGTGGTCCTTGTGCGCCTAACAGAGCAAACTAAAATAATTTATCGTTGCCCTCTAGGAGTACATATTAAAATGCAGATTCCTAAGTCCATAGCCCTAATGAATCAGAATCCTTAACGGTAGAGCCCTGGCTCAGGTGTATTTTTATAAATTGTATTTTTAAAAAATGTTCATTTATTTATTTTGAGAGAGAAAGAGGGAAAGACAGAATCTCAAGTAGGCTCCATGTTGTCACAGAGCCCTGTGTGGGGCCTGATCTCATGAACTGTGAAATCTTGACCTGATCCAAAATCAAGAGTTAGACACTTAACCTACTAGCCCCTCAGATGCCCCATGGTCAGCTGTATTTTTAAGAAGCTCCCTAAGAGGCTCTGGGTGCCTCATTAAAATGTGAGACTCTTGGCCTCAGGGGTGAAACTGGGAGGGGGACAGGAAGGGATAATATTAATTAGTAGGAACCAATAACCAATATCAGTAGGTATTTCACTGACGCTTATTTTTGTAAATCTTCCAAATTAACATCACCAGGCAGTAATTTTAGGGCAGTTTCAATAACGGGATTTTTTAATCTTTGAAGTAGGACAAACTTGCTGTGGTAGAGGTGCAGTCTCTGTTGACTGAACAGCCCTAACTATGGGGCAAATATACTTTATTTTTCATGTATGCCAAAGCCAGTTAAAGATTGTAAATCCCAATTTTACTTGCTCATTTACTTTGTTTTCTTATTTTTCCCCCTTTCCTTTTCCTTCTTCTTCTTCCCTCCCCTCTCCCCTTCTCTCCCTTTTCTTTCCTGCCATTCTTTCCCACCCCGCCCTCCCAGGCCTTTTTTTCCCCCCTTACTATGTAATGCTCCATTGTAATCAGCAGGGGGCACTATTCTGCAGCAAATGTGGAACTCCAGTATCCAAAACATAATTTGGGGATCCTCTTAAAGAAGTAAGAATAAAACAAGCTCATAAATGTTGTTACATACATGAATGCTTACTACATTTTAATTATGCTGATGTATATGAACTTGTCATGATGACATGGTTCATAAAACAATCTCCATTTTAATATCTGTGTTTAATGATGTACCCTTTCCTTTATGAGAATTTAATTCTCTCTTTTCAACTCCTAAACTCCTGAATACAATACTCTTTTAAATAAGACAAAGGCTTCTCCAGCCAATGGCCAATAAGGCTGTGGCTTCTCTTGAAAACCCTGTTTTATTGGTCTCTTCTGTGTAATTGTTTAGTTTACTTTGATAAACATGTCAGGTTTCCCAGGATAATTAGGTGGATACACATGAAAATTTTCAAAAAGAAATGGAGCCAGTTAGACTCTTTATCAGAGATTTCCACAAAAAAAGTCTTCACAGATGGACAGACATTTCCTTAGAGATTTGATCCTGAATTAGAATTCCTGGAATTGACAATGGACAAAGGAGGCAGCTTTGGTCTCAATTATCTGAAGAAAAGAGCAGATAAAAGTGAGAAACTCCCACACGCTTCAGAATTCACGCTTGTGGGGTAAATGTGGAGAGGCGTGCCTCTGGTCAGAGCCTAATTTTATCCTCATCCAAGTACGACTTTTAAACAGGTTGGACAACTAGAAGAGATTGTTCTATGGCTGTGGGTATTTTCAGGGCACTAGTTGCAAATAGACAGGTACCCAACATTTGTTTAGGCTGTAAAAATGTCAGCATGCATGTCGAAGATAGTCAGGAATTGGGCAGACTGAATGCTCTGTGATTGTTTGTCTTGATGATAACAGCCCTTTAAGACATGAGCTCCTTCTTTCCGTGGAGCTTAAGGAAATGTTTTCAGGAGTAAACATTATATTCTATTTATTTTTGATCCTTGAAAATAGACTGCTGTTTGAAGTATAATATCTGATCTTCTCTGTCCAAGTTTTATCTCATGTATTCTGCTTTTCTCTTAAGATTATTTGACCACTCATTAAGTGATAATTCAAGTTGTCCTATTAGTATGGAATCGAGGAATATGTTTCTTTGTACCTAAAAATTTTTATCATGTAATTTGATGAATAAAACATGTACTGATATTTTTTTTTGTCATTTCTTACCGGATCTTTATGGTTTTCCTAGTTATTCTCTCTGATTTTTGGGAAGCTGCTCAAAGTGAAAAATCTTCAGAATTAAGAAAATATGTTTCTAAATGTAAGAATCTCCCACCCCAAAATGACTTCCACTTTTTTACACTTTTAACTTGAGTACAGGGGTGACTGGGTGGCTCAGTCGGTTGAGTGTCTGACTTCCACTCAGGTCATGATCTCACAGTTTATGGGTTCAAGCGTCAGGCTCTGTGCTGACAGCTCAGAGCCTGGAGCCTGTTTCCAGTTCTGTGTGTCCCTCTCTCTCTGCCCGTCCCCTGCTCATGATCTGTCTCTCAAAAGTAAATAAATGTTAAAAAAAAAAAAGCCCAATTTATTAAAAAAAATTAACTTGACTATACTCTTTAGATTTCCCGATTCTTTCAAGCTTCATGTGGGATGATAATAGGCATCTTCTAGAAAAATAGCCCATTCATTCCATAAAGATAGTGTCTGCTTTTCTGTATACTTCATCTCAGAGTTTCTTCAGCCTGCTCCCAGTCTTGTTTAGATTTCTACATGGCTTGTTCTTTTGCTTGTCACATCTCAGTGTATTACTAACATCCTCTCTTTTTATTTGTCACAATATCTACCACCATGGACAACTTCAGAACTCTGAGTTTCTTGGGTACCAGAGCTTGAGTGGCTTGAACCAGAGAGAATTGAGGAGGCAGTGAGGATGTTAAATGGCCGTTTGACAGGAAGGAATTAATAAGTGAGTAGTGTACTAAGTTTTTGTTTCCATGTATGGGGAGAACTTTGGATAAAATGTAAGGGTCTGAGGTAGGCCATGCATAAAAAATATGTCATTTGAAGTTGTAGATTGTCCAAGAGCCCTCATGTCTCAGATTTATGTGAGCTAGTGATAATTATTTTCTGAAGAGAGAGGCGGCTGCTTCCTTCAAAATGGTTTTCTCCCAATTCTAACTAGCTAGAGATCCAAACCTACATTCAGTATTACAGCCCTGAGCTAGAATTTGGAGACACATTTTTCAAAGAGTTCCTAAGTATTTTGATGTTTTTTTTACAAAAACTTCCAAAATTCACTTGTTTTCTTTTTCTCTTAAAATAAAACCACTATATTTTGAATAAAATTTGAAAATACGGTGATTTTTAGTTTTCACATTATCTTACTAAATAACAAAACCAGAGAAAACCCAAAACCTTTTCAAGAAATACTGAAAAGATTGAATATACACAATAGTCACCCAAAGCCAGCCATCTTGAAATGACTATCATTAACATGAGCTGAGAATCACTCTAGAAATTTCTCTATGTGTATATGTTATATGCATATATATGTGTATACAAGCATATATAGGTATAACTGAGTTATTAGGTGGACAGATAGAACTGTAAAAATGTGATCACACTATAATGCAATTTTAAAATAATTTACATTTAATGTTATAGTTCAATACAAGAAAAAAAAATAAAACATAATTGAAGAAAATGCTGCACTCCAGATAAAGTTTTCTTTACCACAACAGGTACTACGTTTTAAAGAATCTCCAGAATATTTTTAAACATATGTTTTAAGAAACCTATGGAAGAAACTCAAATCCAAATGGGCAATTTATTCTACTCCCCTAGGCCTGATTAATGATTTTACATTTTTCTTTTACTCTTTGCTCTTCAAGTATATTCTTTTTTTTTTAATTTTTTTAAATGTTTTATTTATTTTTGATACAGAGAGAGACAGAGCATGAGAGGGGGAGGGGCGGAGAGAGGAGACACAGAACCGGAAGCAGGCTCCAGGCTCTGAGCTAGCTGTCAGCACAGAGCCCGATGCGGGGCTCGAACCCACGAACATGAGATCTGACCTGAGCTGAAGCCGGAGACTTAACCGACTGATCCACCCAGGCACCCCAAGTATATTCTTAACTAGATGGGAATTAATATGAGCCTGTTTTTTTGCAAGACAGACTGCTCGTTACATCATAGAAAAAGAAAGACCAATCTTTCCAGCATTATGAACAAGTGGCTAGGTGAGCTGTAGCATTTCAAAACCTATTGGATGGGAGTGAACTGGTTTTGATTTATTCTTCCCTTCTCAGTTACCTCTCACAAGGTTTCAGGAGCTCAATACAGGCCGACTGTATTTAAGCCAGAGGGGGCACATTCTAAATTTCCCTTCCCCCACCCTGTAATGACTTGTATTTGGACCCGATGACTTTATCTGCTCTCTGGCTAAATCCAGGGAGGACTTAAGAGGATGTGATTTTCTACACAAGACAATGATAATAGAGCCACCTGTTGACATTTCATGAGACGGTTAAATACCTACAGAGAAAAATGTGGTTCCATCCTAAGGCTTGTTTTCATCTGTGTAGACCCTCAGAGAGGGGTAAGCGGTTGCCAGCAGTTAGAGGGCAGGGAAGAGGGCATCTGGACTCAGACGTTAACCAGGCAGTCCCTGAAAATGTTGCAGGCAACTGCCTTGCAGGCAATCTCCCTAAACAGAATCTACTAGGAGGAGTTCAGCAGGCGTCCTCTGGCCATACCAACTGGGTTCAGATACCAGAGACCTCCAGCCATGGTGCCGGGCAATCCTGTGTCCTCTCACGCTTGTTTGAGATGGCATTACTACCCACTTAGCTTCATGTCCTCAGGGGTTTTCTGAGGAACACAAGATTCTTTTCTTTTTTTTTTTTTAACTGAAAAAATTCTTTTCATTGAGAGACAGAGAGAGACACCACATGAGCAGGGGAGGGACAGAGAGAGAAGGAGACACAGAATCCGAAGGAGGCTCCAGGCTCTGAGCTGTCAGCACAGAGCCCGATGAGGGGCTGGAACCCACAAACTGTGACATCATGACCTGAGCTGAAGTTGGACTTAACCAATTGAGCCACTCAGGCACCCCTGAGGAACACAAGATTCTTATCACAACAGTTTGGAACTCCTATAGAAAACCACAACTTTGGGTTTTTGGTTTTCTCATCAGACAACTGAAGATTGAAATGAAAAAAAAAATCTCTCCAGCAAAATATTGATGAGACCCACCTTGGAAGACTAACTTAAAACTCCAAGAGCAACATTACTAAGTTTATCAAATTCATGCTTTGATGAACAGAGAAACTGAGCTAGGAGCAAATGTCATTGGGGGGAAAAATCAACAGCATGGGCCCTGGGAAGCTCAGTGCCTGAATGGTATGTGGATAATTGCCTAAGAGTGGTGCAGTATTGCTACCGAACAATCAGTACATTGTCTGTTCAAAATGAGGAAGTAAACAGTTTCCAGTGTTGCCATTGCAAGTTCCCTAAACACTCACTGAACTTATGGGCACATTCGCTTTTACAACTTGACCCAGAGTGTTGGATTCTTGTGCTGTTAACTGGAAAACAAGATAGGTCAAGGAGAAAGAACAAATTGAATGAAATAACTTATTCCACCTTCATGATGTTCTCACCTGTGTCTTTCTTTGCACTTGGAGAAGTAGGAAGCCAGATGCTGAAATCTGGACAAAGTCAACATCTCTTGAGAGACAAAGTTGAAATTTATTGAGGGGTTAGATGAGAAACAAATCATATAACTATGTAGCTTGTAAATTCTGTTAGGTAGGATTAGAACAGTTTTGAGGACCAATGTTTCCCCACCATGGAGGTGATACCTTCATGGCTGTTTAATTTGGCATTCCATAAATGACAAGATTTTTCCATTGTCGGGGGAAAGCAGTCTATGCCTGTCTCTGGATAAGTTTTGAGGACTGTTCCCTTAGGTGGTTTTGTCCACCAGGCTTGGGGAGTTTGTTTCTACTCATCTACTGATCAGAATTGAGATAAAGACTCAAAAGGGACCTTCTGCAAATCTGTGAAGTATTCTTGGTCTGTGTGTACATCTCTCTTCTTTGAGAATCTGCCTATAAATCCCTGGTCTCCTGAGACTCTTAATTCCACTTCCTCAACTCAAGGACTCTATCTGGCCCTACCAGGAAGCTGGAACTCAGGACTTGGGACAAGCAAGAAACGCTCTCCAAATAGTAAGCCGGGGTGACCTCAAGGATCCCTTTTTTGTTTCCCATCTCTTTAAGTCACGGTTCTTTGCTACCCTTAAGCCAATATCTGAAAACCATTGTTTAATATATTTTGTTCAATTTTTTAGAAGTTTGTTTGTTTTGAGAGAGAGAGAGAGAGAGAGAAAGAGTGAGCGAGCACAGACGTGTGTGAAAGCAGTTGGGAAGGGTGGAGCAGAGAGAGAGAGATGGGAGAGAGAATACCAAGCAGGCTCCGTGCTGTGAGTGCAGAGCCTGACATGGGACTAGAACTCAGGAGCCATGAGATCATGACCGGGGCTGAAATCAAGAGCCAGACACTTAACTGACTGAGCCGCCCAGGCGCCCTGTTCATTCCTTAAGTTGTTTCAGGAAGAGGGTAAATCAGTCCCTGTTATTTCACCTTGGCTGGAAACAACCACATAGATTTTATTTTATTTTTTTATGTTTATTTATTTATTTATTTTTTAAATAGTTTATTGTTAAATTGGTTTTCATACAACACCCAGTGCTCTTCCCCACAAGTGCTCTCCTCCATCACCACCACCTCTTTTCCCCCCTTCCCCTTCCCCTTCAACCCTCAGTTCATTTTCAGTATTCAGTAGTCTCTCAAGTTTTGCGTCCCTCTCTCTCCCCAACTCTCTTTCCCTCTTCCCCTCCCCCAGGTCCTCCATTAGGTTTCTCCTGTTTTCCTGCTGGACCTATGAGTGCAAACAGATGGTGTCTGTCCTTTTCTGCCTGACTTA
>NW_021865658.1:0-870 GCF_006229205.1 Suricata suricatta | reverse complement strand
GCCTTTCCTATACGGCCGAGCGCAAGACATGGAAGAACAAAACGCCAGACTGGTGTGAAGGCACAGACATACGCAATTTCTGAGCACAAGAGTCTCCAGGAGAAAGAGAGAAAGAAATAGAAGGCTTCCTTGAGTGACGCTGTGGACACTGCTTCACAGAGAGAGTCCGCCCACAAGGTCCCCTTGAAATCTCACTGTTCCAGAGCAATGGTTTTTCACACCGCATTCCCCAGGGCCCTAGGCTTTCCCAGCAATGACTCAGGGTAAAGTGACCCAAGTCCTGGCTTGCCTGGGACAGCCCCAGGGCACCCCGGCTGTCCAGCACACATGATTTTATCCCGCCCTGCGTGGCACAGAACTGAAAGGTGTTCTTTGTAAAGAACAACTCTACCCCAGCCTGCTCTCGCCTTTGACAAGTTACTCTTTCTGATTTAATTAACGGCATACTAAAACACATAAAAGTCATTAGACCATTGTTCCATTTTGAAAAAGAATTTGATGTGTTCTTTTGCCTGACTTCAACTCTGGAATCTGCTGTTTTCTGCAGTAAAAAACGTTTTCCCCGCCTCCACTCCATGTGCACCGTGAATCTAATTGCTGCAGCCAGGAAGAAAGGTTTTGTTTGCTTTTGTTTATTTTTTTTCAGTTTTACATGTACAAGCAGTAAAACGTACTCTTTTTTAGGATACAGATTTATGGCTTTGGACCAGTGCATAACCACCACCGCCATGAAGACACAGAACGGAACAGCCTCATCAGCCCCCCAAAATTACTTTCTGTTTCTCTCTTGCTGCCTAGCTTCCCCCACACCCTGGCAACCACAGGTCTGCTCTCTGTGCCTCTGGGTTTACCTTTTCCAGAAATGGCGTC
>NW_021865657.1:0-870 GCF_006229205.1 Suricata suricatta | reverse complement strand
TTTTAGTAAAAAATACATAAACAGATAAATAGATGAAGAAATTGAAAAGCCAAGAAGTAAAAAGCGGATGACCACCCACCCCACCTTACCTCCACCAGCCCCACTTCTTAGTGGAAAGCACATTGATTTTATAAAAGTTACTACCAGAAACGGCTCCTTTCTTCATTGTGCTATGCCCACACAGATATATCTTATGTGCATACACAATATTCCTCTTTTAACTGCCATTTGTTTTTTTTCATGTGCCACAATATATCAGGATGATTTTCCACAAGATGTAACAATGGATTAAAGTAGAATAGAGCAAATTAAAGGCTCCAAATTTTCAATTGGCGATTTTTCACCTAACAACTATTATACTACCTTTCAACTGTCCATTCCTTTGAGAGACGTCCTTTACCAACACCTTAATTACACTATCTTACCCCTGAATCATAAGAGTTCGGAAATGGATACTCAAAGAGTGAAACACCGGCGTGTTCTTCAAATGCAAGACTACTAAAATTGATACTTTAAATGGACCACGATTTTAGCCATGGTAATTCCACAGAGCAGTTTCTCCATATTTTGGGGGTATGGTGTTCATTTGTTGATTCATTAAGGACCTGCGATGTTCCTGGCTGAGTGTTTGGCTTAAGAATCCACATGAACAACCAGCCAGAGTCTCCAACTTCAGAATCTGCTCTTCAAAGGAATACACAAGCCACACAATGCACTTCATCGATTATTTCATGTAATTTTCACACACCCCTATGAGACAGGAACTGTAATTATTGACACCATTTAACTGAGAAAACAAATTAAGAGGGATTAAGTATCCTGTCCAAAATCGAAGTAAGTCAGTGGCCTAGAAAGATCTGTCTGCCACCC
>NW_021865656.1:0-870 GCF_006229205.1 Suricata suricatta | reverse complement strand
TTTTTCCCTCTCATCTCACCATTTTCCTACACCAACAACTTTTTTTTAAGGACTTACTAGGTTAGTACAAAGTAGAGGGCCAGTGGATTGCAACTTGTTACTCAATTGATTCAAACTATAAAGTGTCAGACTTAAAAATAGACAAAACGTGATAATTACAAGACTGGCTTTTTTAACTACAGGTGGCACATGCGTTATGTTATCTTTTTGATTTGTGGTTAAAGCTGCCAAGGATTTAATATTTCAATATCTTTGTTAGTGGTACGCAAAGAATTGCTGCGCACATCGAGACAGTGCAGGGATCTCTCTACAGTGTGCTCTTATGTTTGAGGAATACTGAAAAGATTTTTCAGTGTTTTTCTATCCTACCAACTCAATGTTTCAGTTCATTTCAATCCCACATATCTGATAACTACTCCCTTTCTGAAAATTGTCTACCCCTTAACTAACATTGTGATCAAGCCATAAATTAATCATGCGGTTTATTCACCCCACTGCTGCAGTCATTCCCCAGGAGCGATGTGGAGGCCTCAGAGAGTAAGATGATTACGGAAGTGCACAAAACGGCATCTTAATGACCTGAAAGAGCTAATACACTTCTGTAAGTGCCTAGCTAAATATCACAGAGTGACTGGGACACTGGGGAAAGCTGGGCTCATTATTCCACTCTGCTGAGTTAAATCACTTGGGTTCTCTTTATTTGCTGTTGGCCTTTCTCTCTTCCTTTATCTGCTCATGCATAAAGGATATTGATTTAAATAAAAGATACTGTAAACATGCACTTTGTTAGGGAAATCTGACTATGCAAGTATAATTTCAAAGGTCAGAGTTCTAGCAATGCTTGATTTACATTAATTTGTGCTTGAGGAA
>NW_021865655.1:0-870 GCF_006229205.1 Suricata suricatta | reverse complement strand
GGACACTTTTAATTCATAAAAAGTTTAGTAGGTTGATTTTTAATTTTAATTTATTAATTTTTACTAGTTTTATTAATATGATTCAGTTTTTCAAGAGTAAATGTAGGTATTAGTTTAATAGACATCCTTCCAGATAAATTTTATATGTATAAACACACATTTATATTTTATTTTGCCCATCTTTTTACGCTACTACACTATATACTTTGTGTACTACTTGTTTATGTTTTTTGAAAAAAATTTATAGAAAATAATGAACTACTTCATTATATATATATTTCATACATACTTCATATATAATTTGGATACAAATTATTCCATAAATGGATATACCACAATTATTTAACTGGTCTTTTATTTTTAGATATGTAGGTTGTTTCCAATATTTCACTGTTACATAATGCTACAATATGCAGTGATTAATACTGAATATATTATTTCATATTTATTTTAATAAATTAATGGAATAATTTTAGAAGTGAAATTCTTAGGGTGTACGTCGTTATTTTCACACATACTACAAAATTGCCTTTCATATAAATTACAGTCATTCATAATTCAATTAGAAACAACTAAGCTTCATGGCTCTCTTATACCCTGATAAAACTATATACTTATGCAACTTCTGGATCTTTGCTAGTATAATAAATAAAACTCATTGTGTCTGTATCATTTTTATTTTATTTCTTTAATCAGGAATATTTTTATTCTATTGATTTTTTTCAGTGGCCTATAGGTCTAAATGTTAAGAAAATAACATTGTTTCTTTCCTTATAAATTTTGAATATTTTTTGGATTTGCTTATAATAACTCTATATAGAAAACTTTTAATATATGTTTTTATTTATGTATTTTATTTTATGGTTTCAG
>NW_021865654.1:0-870 GCF_006229205.1 Suricata suricatta | reverse complement strand
GCAAGGAGATAGATCAATGTAACATAATGTGAGACAATGGAAAAAAGACATTACTAATATTTATCAAGTAAATATTGTTTGATGAATGATTTTTATTTATTGTTTTTTTGTTTCAACCTTTTAATTTAAATTCTAGTTAGCATATGCTGTAATATTGGTTTCAGGAGTAGAATTTAGTAATTCATCACTTACATAGTGCACATCACAACCAATGTACTTCTTAATATCCATCACCCATTTAACACAGCCCCACCTACCTCCCCTGCAGCAACCCTCAGTTTCTTCTCTATAGTTAAAAGTCTCTCATTATTTGCCTCTCTCTTTTTCTCACATGTTTTCCTTTCCCTCTCTGTATTATTCATTAAATTCCATTTATGAGTGAATTCATCTGGTATTTGTCCTTCTCTGACTGACTTATTTCGCTTAACATAAAATCTAGCTCCATCCATGTTGTTGCAAATGCAAAACTTCATTTTTTGAAGGTTGAGTAATATTCCACTCTATGCATATCACAGCTTCTTTATCCATTTGCAAGTCAATGGACATTAGGGCTCTTTTTATAATTTCACTATTGTTGATAGCACTGCTATAAAAATTGGGGTGCATATGCCCCTTTGAATCAGCATTTTTGTATCCTTTGAATAAATACCAATAAATACAGTTGCTGGATAGTAGGGTAGTTCTATTTTTAACTTTTTGAAGAACCTCCATACTGTTTCCCAGAGTGGCTCCACCCAGTTTGCATTCCAACTGACAGTGTAAGAGGGTCGTCTGCATCCTTGCCAACATTTACTATTTCCTGTGTTGTTAATTTTAGCCATTCGAACAGGTGTGAGGTGGTAGCTCATCATGGATTTGATTTGTATTTCT
>NW_021865653.1:0-870 GCF_006229205.1 Suricata suricatta | reverse complement strand
AGTGTATTTTCTGGAGTGATAGCCATACATCTTTAATTTTCTATATAGACTTGGACTTTACATGTTTGGAACCGCATACTCTTGTTTCTTATAAATGTTAAAAGTTTTGAAATAGCGAACTCCCTTTTTAGCCTATTCTTTTTTTTAATAGCTCCATTGAAGTAGTTAAAATTTTGTTAGTAAAACGTTTGAAATCATATCTCAACATTAAAAAAGTTATTTTATTCCATAGATAGGAACCAATGTAGCTTTGGACATACTAATCATTACATTTCATGTCATGAATAATCCATTTAAGTTTTTTGCTGGGCTTCAGCTGACACTGGACGTAGGTAGCATATTTACCCTTTGCATGCATGTTGTGGCTCTTCGGACCATGTTATGTATAGGCAGTTCTGTTTACTCTTTTAGAGCCTATGCTCAAATCATGCTGTGGTGAGGTGAAAAAGTTGTAGTCATGCTCAAGGATATTGGATTTTTCATTAAAACACAAGCCTGATCTTGGTCCTAATTTTGCTGGGCTGGTGATAAAACTACAAACAGGTTTCTATACTACATATATATATGTGTGTGTGTGTGTGTCCACATATATCCATATATCTTTATATATATATCCATATATCTTTATATATATATCCATATATCTTTATATATATCCATATATCTTTATATATATCCATATATCTTTATATATATCCATATATCTTTATATATATATAAAGATTTAAAAGTTATAAATTAAGGGATGCCTGGGTGACTCATTTGGTTGAGCATCCGACTTTGGCTTAGGTCATGATCTCACGGGTTCAAGCCCTGCATCAGGCTCTATGCTGACAGCTCAGAGTCTGGAGCCTGCTTCCGATTCTGTGT
>NW_021865652.1:0-870 GCF_006229205.1 Suricata suricatta | reverse complement strand
AACAGTGTCATATTTGTTTATCTAGTTCTTTTTTTTATGTTTATTTTTTTGAGAGAGAGACAGACAGACAGTGTGAGCAGGGGGAGGTGCAGAGAGAGAGGGAGACAAGAATCCGAAGCAGCCTCCAGGCTCTGAGCCATCAACACAGAGCCCAACACAGGGCTCAAACTCATGAACCATGAGATCATGACCTGAGCAGAAGTTGGACACCTAACCAACTGAGCCATCCAGGTACCTCTGTTTATTTAATTCTTAAGACCATATCAATACCAGTAGTAATGCCATAGATTTCAGCCTCTAGATTAGAATTTGGCCTCCAACAATGCATTGCCACACCCCTCACATTAATCCTGGCCAGGCATGTAAAAGAATGCATTAAAGATAGGAAACCAACTTGATCAGCTCAAGCAGACCAAAATTATACTTACTTCTCCAACAGTGGAGAAAATACCTCCAAAAGTTTATCAGCAGCCTTTCTGTCCATAAAATTTCCTTTATTTCATATCAATCTGCTCTAGTCAGCCTTCCTTCTCTCCTCACCTTTGGCAACAAGCCGTTTCAGCCCCTAACTAATTTCAGATATTCCTTTCCCCTCCTGCGAGATTTCATCCTTCTCAAAAATGAAATTTAACAAATATAAACTAACACTGATTGGGGCACTATGATCAAATCTGTAGGACAACAGAGTTAGAGAGAGAGAGACAGTGACAGAGACAGATGATGTAGACAGTCAGCGATTTACCGCCTACTTGGACAATAAGCCCATGCAAGAACAGACTGTTAGTTGGTCACAGTCTCCAGTTCCTTTCCAAGCCCCACCATTACTCATCTTGAAACTCTTCTAATGTGCTCATGGAGCACCTACTGCAA
>NW_021865651.1:0-870 GCF_006229205.1 Suricata suricatta | reverse complement strand
GATTTCATTCTTCCTCGTGACCATGGGGAGGGGAAGGGGGAAAGAGAGCTGGGGAGAGTGAGGGACACAAATCATGAGAGACTATTGAATACTGAAAACAAACTGTGGACTAAAGGGGGAGGGGTAAGGATGGGAAGGGGGTAATGGTCATGGTGGGGGGCACTTGTTGGGAGAAACACTGGGTGTTATATGGAAACCAATTTGACAATTAACTATTATAAAATTTTTTAATTAAATTAAATTTAAATTTTAAAAAAGAGCAAAACAAAAACAGTACAGGCTCCAAATATTCTGTACAAATCCAGAAAATCTTACATAATCAAATCCCCAAAACTGCACGAAAGGACATGTGTTTGAGGGACCTAACAGAGGGACCTCAGCCGGCCAAAGCTGGGTATGTGGATTCTTCCTCTAGCACGGCTGGACTCATGAGCACCAACTGCCACAGTTGTGGTGGCCTTGCTTAGTCCTACCTCCGTTCCTTCTTAGCCATCACCAACACCAAAAATCAATTCTGGCTTCTGGACATTCAATGTGTTACATCAGCTCCCAGGTTAGGCCAAGTAAGTGACTGAATATATAAGCAACACCAGTCCCAAAGAGATCTTGTCTAGTGTTTAAACTTACATGGCTCCATGTAATACAGGTGGGACTGGGTGAATTTTTCTGTGCTTTCCAGCTTCTTTCACTTCAGTAGAGTAATGCTGTTGTTCCCCAAATGAAGGGGCTAACAATAAATTGACTCATGTTTAGTGCCTATATATTGCATACACTATCTACAGCTAATGACTACACCATTGTCTTCTAACTGTAAAGTGCTGTTTGCCTGGTGGTGATGGTATCTAACGAAAGCCCCACTGCCAGAAAACC
>NW_021865650.1:0-870 GCF_006229205.1 Suricata suricatta | reverse complement strand
TTACTTCTTTTATCTCCACAGAGAGGGATTCTAATGTATTTTTGACCCCAGCTAGTATCCTTATCTTTGTGATTCTATATTCTGGTTCAGACATCTCGCTTGTATCTGTGTTGGTCAAGTCCCTGGCTGACGTTTCTTCTTGCTCTTTCTTTTGGGGTGAATTCCTTTGTTTCATCATTTTGAAGGAAGAAAAGGAATTAATAAGGTAAAACATTTTTAAATAAAAAACTGAAAACAACACACACAAAGAAAAATCAAATAAGTGATGCTAGATCATAGGTGTGCTTTGGTCTGCTTATTGAAAGAAGCTTGAATTATTAGAGAAAAAGGGGGAAAGTTAAAATTAAATAATTAAAAACAACACACACACAGACACACAAATAAGTGATGGTATGTCCTAGATGTGTTTTGGTCTGGTTATTAAAAGGAGCTTGACTGATTAGAGAAAAATGGGAAAAAGAAAAGAAAAGGAAAAAAGATTCAAAGCAAACAAAAACAAGATTGAAAATTTGAGAAAATGCATATGATGAAATAGAATAACTTGAAATGATGGAAGTAAAACAACTTGAAATATTTACAAAAAAGTAAAAAACGTAGCCGAAAAAATAAAGGAAAATATTTTTAATAAAAATTGAAAATAAAAATAAAATATTTATTATCTTTCTGTATTCAAGTAAAAGAAAAGAAACCCAAAAGAAAGAATAAAAAAACTGTACAAAGAGAATTAAGGAAAATTGAATAGATGCACCAGCAAACAGACTGAGATACGATTGATCGTTTTCCCCTAGAAGTCAAACTAAGAAGCACTTTACAGTCCCTAAACTAAGCAGGCCAAGAGATTTGTGGTGTTAATGAAAATCGAGGTTGACC
>NW_021865649.1:0-870 GCF_006229205.1 Suricata suricatta | reverse complement strand
CAATGTTCCAAATCAGGCCGATATTCCCCACACAGATACCCCATAAGGAAAAGCATTTTCCTGCCCCTGCATAAGGGATTGTAGATCAAAGCGCTGCAGATGTTTGCCAAAAGGCTCTTCTAACGAGCCTTGCAGACCCAAAACATAAGGGGGGCTAAGAACACAAAAGTTACAATTAACTCTGGCCCGGAGGAAAAAAAGCGTAACTTAGAGATAAGAAACAGACAAGGACCGGACCTTAGTTGCTACATATATTTTTGCTATTGGAGTCACAAACACCCTCCCTTGTACTGACTTCAGTTATGAGGATGGATAAGAAACTAGAAACCCAGGTGCAAGGTCAACACCCACAGGGCCCCCATTGTGCTTCCATCAAGGAAAGGGCCTTCTCTAGCAACTTGTTAACAAACATTGTTTCTCTTGTGGTTTATGAGCTAGATAAAAGAACTCCCAGCCTATCTTATACAATTTGACCTATGTTTTTGTTTTAGCATTACTAACTTAAATAATATGTATATTATCCTGTTTTTTACTGAAAACATGTTGTTATTTTCTTGTTCGTAAAATTTACTTAACTTACTATAAATGCATTACATGACTTGGTAATGACATGTTAATTAAAAACAAAGTCATAATTATCGGCCAAAAACCAACCCGTACAAAATAAGATAGGTTTGTTACTTTCTTAACCTTGGGGACTGATGCCAAGGATAAATTGGGATGGTTCTACAAAAATACTTCTGTAAAACTTGTCTCTGTACACCTTTGATGAAACACCCTATCACTAAGAGTTAGAAACTGTAAACAATTTCTATTTTCTGATGTCATATTATTGCTTAACCATTAAAGAAGACACCAAAGCAGACTGAA
>NW_021865648.1:0-1743 GCF_006229205.1 Suricata suricatta | reverse complement strand
TAAAGATAAACAGCAACATTTGATAATGATGAAAGGGTCAAATACTCAGAAGAATGAAACAATTCTGAAGATACATTCACCTAATAACAGCGCCAAATGCATGAAGACAAACAGAAATTGAGAAACAGACAATATAACAATAATTGTGGGAAACCGCAATATATCACTTTCAATAACGGATAGAACTCCTATGCAGAGATCAATAAACATAAAGAAGACTTGAACCATACCATATACCAGCAGTACAAATCTGACATTTATTGAACATTCCAGTCATCAACAGAACATACATTCTATTCATATGCACAAGGAGATTTCTTGAGGATAAATCATATGCTAGGCCTTAAAACAAAAGTCAATGAATTTAAAAGGCTATAAATAGTGCAAAATATGTTCTTTTATCACAATACCATGATAACAGAAAACAATCAATAACTGCAAGAAATTTGGGAAACCCACAATATACAGAATTAAACAACACACTTCTACATAACCAATGAGCAAAAGAGATTTAAGATTAATAAAAATGAAGACAGAGTGGGGTGCCTGGGTGGCTCAGTTGGTTGAGTGACCCACTCTTGATTTTGGTTCAGGTCGTGATCTCATGGTCATGGGATCGAGCCCCATGTTTGGCTCCACACTGAGCATGAGGCTGCTTGGGATTCTCTCTCTCCTTCCCTTTCTACTGCCCCCTCAAAATAAGTAAATAAAAATTTAAAAAAAGAAGCATCTCAAGTCAATTACCTAAACTTCCACATTAAGACAAAGAGAAAAGAGAAGCAAACTAAACCAAAAGCAAGCAAAAGGAAGGATAAAGAAACAATTAGAGTGGAAATTAATAGAATACAGAAAAGAGAATAAAATAACAATATATAAACTAAATCAAATGTGATCCTTTGAAAGATCAACAAAATTGAAAATTTTTCAACTAGACTCACTAAAAAGACAGAGAGAGAGACACAGAGAGAGAGAGAGAGAGTAAGAGAGAGAACTCAATGAAAGAAGGAATTTTCTGACTGACCATACAGAAATAAAGAGAATTATATGAGATTATGATGAACAATTACGCCAAAAAATTAACCCACTTAGATAAAATATGAAAATTCATAGAAAGACACAAACTACAAAACCTGTCTCAGAAGAAATGGACAATCTTAATATACCTATAATGAGGTAAACGGTTGATTCAATGGTCAAAAGCTACCCCAGAAACAACCCAGTTTCAAATGCTTCACTTGTGAATTATACCAAATGCTTAAAGAAATAATAACAGCTCTTTGCAAAACCTTCCAAAAAGGAGAGGAGGGAACCCAACTCCTTCTATGAGGCTAGTATTATTCAGAGACCAAAACTAGACAAAGATATCACAGGAAAAGAAAACTCTTACTAATATAGACCTGGAAGAACTCAACAGAATGTAGCAAATCAAATCCAGCAACATTAAAGAAAAAAGCTAAACACCATGATCAAGTGAAATTTATTCCAGGAATGCAATATTGGT
Source organism: Suricata suricatta (assembly GCF_006229205.1). Classification (NCBI taxonomy): domain Eukaryota; kingdom Metazoa; phylum Chordata; class Mammalia; order Carnivora; family Herpestidae; genus Suricata; species Suricata suricatta. The sequence goes on along the minus strand of NW_021865648.1, from coordinate 242 downwards.
TTATCATCCATATCTACAATGTAATATACATATTACTATAATAAAAAAAAACAAAAGCCACATGCCTATCTCAACAGATGGGAAAGAAACATTTGACATAATCTGACATCCTTTCATGATGAAAACCCAACAAGCTGATAACAAAAGAGAATTTCCTCAATCTGATTAAAAGCATTTATGAAAACCCTTAAGCTAACATCCTACTTAATGGTGAAAGACTAGCTGTTTTCCTCCTTAGATCA
>NW_021865646.1:0-870 GCF_006229205.1 Suricata suricatta | reverse complement strand
TGATGTATGCAGATAGATTGCTTATTATAAGGTAGGCATGTACAGATGTTCAACACTGCGCATAGGTGGTTTAGGATACTATGGGAAAATCATTGGGGGGAATTAATGTTCCTTTATTTTTCAAGATTATTTTAGCTGGCATAAGAATCAAATTGACAGAGACAGAATACAGGAGAAAAAAATCCCAAAGAAATAAATACATGCACCCCAAAACCAAATTATGAAATTGAGACCTCTAGAAAGGACCAATGCATATAGTTTTTCTGCTTTGTAGAGAAAGAGACATTACATCTGTCAGTATTTCACAGCAGAAAGGGAACTTCTGTTGGGACTTCAATTAGTATGAAATTCTAGATGGAATTTGGTTAGTGGTTGGTAGCAAACTAGTGAACAGTGACAAGGTTTGTTCTTGAAGACTGCTCAGCTCTAAATTCCCTGTCTGTGGTGGGAAGACTATCTCTTTAACTCTGTGTGCAGGATAGGGGTTTATTACGTGGAAGATTGATTTCCTGCTTTTGGAGGACAGCTGGAGGGCAGAGGGTTCCTACTACATCTGGTGTTTCTTAAGTAGCTTTTCCTTCAAAATAATCCGCATGGCAAAGGGGCACATTTTAGAGCAGCCTGCTACTGTCCCCTGCACACAGTCAGGAATGGACCTGGCAAAACACCAAAGGGTAGAGAATTCAGAAGCCTAAAACCCTCTCCCTGCACAGCACCACTCAGATGCACCTTTTTCGGAAGACTTTCCAGGTCTGGCCCCACTCTGGACTGCCCCTCAGTGAACAGATTGAAGGAGCTGAACATTTGGTTTGGCTGCTTATTTCCAGTCTCAGTGGGAGGTGCTCGCTTTTTACTGAACCCCAAAAGCAG
>NW_021865645.1:0-870 GCF_006229205.1 Suricata suricatta | reverse complement strand
AAGGACAGTAGTAACACTGTCCTCCCAGTGTGGTTGTAGGTGTATGTAAAGCTGTGGCTCCCTGAAGAGAACATTGGAGTCATTGACTAATTTAGTCAGTTACTAAATAAATAAACAAATAGCAAGCCATGGAGGGAGAATCAGCACCTAGAATGGTACACAAAATCTTTTCTAAAATATCAACTTTCTAGCCCCAAATTATGAGCCATACAAAGAAATAGGAAAGTTTGACTCATATACTGGGAAATAAAACAAGCAACATAAATTGACACTAAGAATAACCAGACGCCAGATTTAATGGAAAAGAATTTCAAAGTCATTTATAATGACTATTATAAATATGTTTATTTCTTTAATCATGCTTTTGCTTTTTAAAGTATGACAATATTATATCAAAATGAGAATATTGATAAAGAGAAATTATTTTAAAATATATTTTAGGAGCATAATGGGTGGCTCAGTTGGTTTAAGGCTCAGGTCATGATCTCAGGGTCCATGATTTCAGACCCTTCATAGGGCTCCTCCTCAGATCCTCTGTTTCCCTCTTTCTCTGCCACCTCTGTTCCCCCTCTCACTCCCCCTCTCTCTCAAAAATAAATAAACATTAAAAAATACATATATGAATTTTAGAGTTCAACGTACAGCTGATTTTTTTATTTTTTTACTTAGAAGGGTTTCCACAGTAGATTTAAATCTACTGAAGAATGAGTAAAATTGAAAATGGATCAATAGAGATTATATAAGCCAAAGAAGAGAGACAAAGAAGAATGAAGAAAAATGAAGAGAGCCTTAGAGAAATATCCAAAAGAAGGCACACTAGTATGTATGTATTGGGAGTACTAGAGAGAAGACAAAGGAAAAAAAAATATT
>NW_021865644.1:0-870 GCF_006229205.1 Suricata suricatta | reverse complement strand
GGGCCCTCACGTAGGGCGTGACTAGTCTTAACCTCCATCTTTAGGCCCGCCCCCTGAAATGTTAATGGTGTTAGTTGGCCTTCAAGGTCAGAGTCAGTTTGATTCAGACCTGTCCTTACAGTGTCTGGCCTGACTGTGGCAAATGTTCCCTAGGTGTGCTGAGGTCTGTTGGTGAAATCGTACCTGATACCAAGGCTACCAGAACTGAGGCCATGCAGATGGGTCTGGTCAAGAGACATGGTGTGGCCAGGGGCCTATGCAGGTCTTCTCGAGAGGGGCTGACCTTGCTGGGCCTGGGCAAGCTTGACTCTGAAGGGCACTCCCATCACAGCACTGGGGGGTTGGAGACTTGCTGTAAGCAACATAGACCACCAGTATCCCCACTAAGGTGATTCCCTTCATGCCGAGGGGTGGGGAAAGGAAATGGTGCCTTCCATCTCTGTGCTTCTCAGGCAGGCATCTCAGTGAATGTTGTCTCTGACGAAAGTCTCCTAGAATAGTGAATAATCTTACCCCTGTGTGCCTCCCAGTGATCTTCAGATCGCTGTTTCTAAGCTGTCTGAGCACCTTGCATGCTTGCTTCTTTCCAGAAGCAGTGCAGGGCCCTCCTCTCTCCAGCTGAGCTTTAAAAGTCTAGGATTTATGCCATTCTGGTTGAAGGACCCACAAAGTTCAGCCCTGCTCATTTTCCAAGCCTCTGGCTTTGGAGAAACATTCTCCTGTGCATTCCTTGTACTCTCCTCTTTCTTTGCCTTTCTCCACAACCACAACTGCCTGCTCGCCATAGCAGTACGATCTGTTTCTCTCTAAGCCATGTCTCTGTATCGCCTACAGTCTTTGTGCCTCCTCTCTCCTTAGTGGGGGGGGGGG
>NW_021865643.1:0-870 GCF_006229205.1 Suricata suricatta | reverse complement strand
GAGAGAGAGCACAAGCAAGGGAGGGGCAAAGAGAGACAGGATCTCAGCACAAAGCCCAATGCGGGGCTTGAACCCGTGAACCACAAGATCATGACCTGAGCCAAACAAAGTCGGTTGCTTAACTGATTGAGCCACCCAGGTGCCCCTATTTTATTTAACAGAACACCTAACTACATTCAAGCAGAAGTATTTGAGTGTAACTGAGTCCCATAAGGGCATGGTGAATGTGAGCCTGAGGGCAGAACTGGACTGTTGTCTTCACAGTGGGTTTCCACAGCATCAAATATGATATGTTCACATGCAACCCTTGCCATTCAGGCAGATTTTCCACTTTCATCCTTTTACTACGTAGGCAAGAAACACATTGACTAGGTTTGCTGTTTCTGACTTTTTAGGATTAGCATTTTTTTTTAAATTATTTTTAGTGTTTATTTATTTTGAGACCGAGTGTGAGCAGGGGAGAGACAGAAAGAGAGGGAGACACAGAATCTGAAGCAGGCTCCAGGCTTTCAACTGTCAGCACAGAGCCCAATGCGGGGCTTGAACCCATGAACTGTGAGATCATGACCTGAGCCGAAGTCGGACACAACCTACTGAGCCACCCAGGCGCCCCAGGATTAGCATTTTTAAGGATCAACTATCCTATATGTTTTATGTGCATTACTCACTGTTTTTCAGTTTCTCAGCTTCTTGCTTCCAAGGTTTCTCTGTTGCTAGTATGTCCCCAACCACCTGTGCCCACGGTCATCCCCTTTATGTTACTTGAGAATCCATACCATCTCTCAGATCTCTTCTTCAAGTACCACACGTCGACCACTGCCCATCCCGCTCACCTGTTTTACTAGTGTTATTCTGGGAATCCTTTCATTT
>NW_021865642.1:0-870 GCF_006229205.1 Suricata suricatta | reverse complement strand
GAATTTAGGAAACAACTCAAACAAGCAAAAGGAAAAATAGAGAGGGAGAGAAATCAAGAAACAGACTCTCAGTTATAGAGAACTGATAGTTACCAGAGGGCAGGGGAGTGGGGTATGGGTTAAATAGTGATGAGGAGTAAGCACTGCACTGGTGATGAGTACAGGGTGATGTACCGAGTTGACGAGTCATTATACTGGACATTTGAAATTAATATAACACTTGGAATTAAAATAAAAACTTAAAAAAAGTATTTGGATGGGAGTGCTCAATATTTAGCCTTGTGGATACACATAATCCTAATTTATTTTTACTAATTAGAATATTCCATTATAATATAAAATTTTTAATCTGTTCTCTATGTTGATAGACATTTACATCGCTTCCACCTCTTTATACTGATACAAGTGATGTTGCTAAAACCACTTCCTTACATGTATACTCCAGTTTTTTCCCCTGAGTTTATATACCTAGAAGTTAAATTACAAAGTTGTAGGTGTGCCTGAGTGGCTCAGTCAGTTGAACATCTGACTTTGGCTCAGGTCATGATCTCACAGTTCGTGGGTTCGAGCCCTAGGTCGGGCTCTGTGCTGACAGCCAGCTCAGAGCCTGGAGCCTGCTACAGATTCTGTGTCTCCCTCTCTCTCTGACCCTTGTCTACTCACGCTGTCTCTCTCTCTTTCTCTCAAAAATAAATAAAAACTTTAGAAAAAAATTAAATAAATAAATTACAGAGTTGTAAAATGTGTTCCAATATTTCCTTTCAGCATTGATCTCATTGCTCCACCTTCTCCTGAAATTTGGTATTTTCAGGGCTTTTTAATTTTTAGTTAATGTGAGAGATATGACTTATTTCTTACTGTAGTTTTAAT
>NW_021865641.1:0-870 GCF_006229205.1 Suricata suricatta | reverse complement strand
TCTAATCAGAGTTCGGGAAGTGGGCGAAGACACAAGATATACAGAAGTAAATTCATTATGTGAGTGACTTAGAAGAGTGCTAGATAAATAGGGCAAGGGTAATAAAGCATGTGGGGGAAATGGGCAGGCTGCCACTCCAAACACAGCGGTTAGGACAGGGCACTCAGAAGGAGGCACCACATTTTAAAACAAGGATCAGGTTCGGCAGAACCAAAGCTCCCATCAGCCTTTGTTATATGTACTGCGTCCTACTAGTGGCATCTGAATTTCAGACCCTAAATGTCATTTCAAGTGACACCAAGTGAGTCCAGCACCAGTAGGCATTACGATTCTGCCTAGACATACTTTTTTTTTTGGCCCATGTGATTAAACCTTGATGCCCAGGCAAAAATAGTTACTTAAAAATAACAAGAAATATATAGACCCTTGCTACTAAGTGACAAGCCCTGTTTTTAATATACTTTAAATCATTAAAAAAAAACCCACCTTCTTCTTATGGAAACTTTTATACATAGAACTAGAATAACACCATGAATCCTACACACCCATTACTCAGCTTTAGCAATTACAAACGTTCTGATCTTGTTTTATCGACGAGGGCTGGGGGTAAAGATGGAGTATTTTCTAGCAATCCCAGACATCCTATTCATTTGACCCATAAGGCCTTCAGTCCACATGGAGAGCACAATTTTTAAAATGGAACAATACCACCATCATTTCCAATAAAGTTATAATGCCTTCCTATCATTATCTAATACCTACTCCATTTTAAATTTATTCTGTTTGTCTAACAAAAAAAAAAAGCCCATCTTTTTACAATCGCTTTGGTCTAATCAGGATCCATAAGGTGTCCTCCATGCATGCATGCAT
>NW_021865640.1:0-871 GCF_006229205.1 Suricata suricatta | reverse complement strand
TGAGGCCCAGAAATCCCAGTGGTACTTTTTCCCAAGGAGAGACAGGAGTCCTTGAGCATCAGCTGTGAACTCCTACAGGGACCCTGTTAGTCCCAGAAGCAATTTAAAGTTTGGAAAGTCAAATATGCAAGGGGTACAGGCCCTAACCTTACCTGGGGCCTCCAGGGACCCCACCCTGTGTCCCAATTAGAGGTCATGATGGGGACGTGGACAGGTGGAGATGGGCAAGAGCATTCAGCAGATGCCGGCTTCCTCCGGAGCTCTCCCTGGGGTCTCAGAGAAGCCAGTACTCAATTCAGGGACAGAATACATTGTCCCCATGTTGAAGTCCTAGACATCCAGAACAGGGAGGCAGGACAAATGTCTAACAGCAGCAGTAGCAGAATTGACTGCTTATGTTGAGTGGCTAGCCATGTGCCAGTCACAGCAATAGACACAAGCATTAGGTTTAACATTTTCTTCACTTCCTCCCCATGAGTCATTCTTACCTTTTTGATCCTAGGCATTCTGACAGGTGTGAGGTGGTTTCTCATAGTGGGTTTAATATGCATTTCCCTAATGAATAGTGATGTTGAGTCTTTTTTCATGTCTCTGTTAGCCATCCGTAGGCCATCTTTGGCGAAATGTCTATTTAGGTCCTCTGTTTATTTTTAATCAAATTACTTGTGGGTTTTTTTTTTTTTGGTGTTGAGTTTTATGTATTCTTTAAAAAAATATTTTTATACTTTGTTCACCTTTGAGAGACAGCGAGACAGAGCTTGAGCATTGGAGAGGCAGAGACAGAGGGAGACACAGAATCTGAAGGAGGTTCCAGGCCCTGACCGGTCAGCACAGAGCTCGATGCGGGGCTCAAACCCACACCCCAGAGATC
>NW_021865639.1:0-871 GCF_006229205.1 Suricata suricatta | reverse complement strand
AAAGAAGTGACCAAGAAGTTTATTTTCTATAACTCCTTACTTAGTTTGAATGAGCCACCCAATGTCCAGGTATATATTATTTAATTTTAGAGCAAAGAGCACAAAGAAGAAGGCAGATAGTTAAGCACCCTTTACTTATGTTTTGCCACTTTGTGATCATAAATATTTTCCTAGGAGTTTCTTTCATGTTCCCATGAAATACCCTATTCCAGTGCCCTGTAAATTTGTTTTGTAGCAAAAAAGAAACATTGAATGCTTTTGAGCTTGTTTACAAAAAAAGCAAACTGTTAATCTTAAACCTGAAGGGTAATAATGTGTTATCTATGGCATTAATAACCTTAGATGCTAAAGCAGAATATCTTCAATTAAAATGAACAATACATGAAGCTTTTTTTTAAAGGCCTACTAATTACTTATTTGAAACAAAGAAACAAACAAAAAAGGCAAAGATCATCATTTTGTTCCCTCCAACCCCTAGGACTCTACTCCACTCTGAAGGTCAAGGGCCCTCTTCCACCCTGCAGAGGAGCAGCTGCCGCTCCTGACTCCCTAGATTTGGCACCAATGGTGGAGCCAGGCCCTGGAAGGCTCCTGTCCTCACCAGCGGAGGCCACCCTGGCTTAGGCTCTGGAACTCCTGTGAGCCTTCTGGTCTAGCAGGGCCTCCTCAGAGAGCTGGCCTCACCACATTGAGTCTGCTGGAGTGGAAGTCACAAAAGTCACATCTAGTTACAGCTGTTTGGAGATTCTGAGAGCTAACATCAGGGGACAAAACTCCATGGGAATCTACTGTTCTGAGGTCAGTGGCACCTGCAGTCTTTGTGCTGTCAGGATCTACAATGCTGTCTACTCTTGCCTGGAGTCTCTCAAGT
>NW_021865638.1:0-871 GCF_006229205.1 Suricata suricatta | reverse complement strand
TTTAGCTAGCATCCACAGGTTACTTCAAGATTAATGTCAAAACGAATATAATTACTATCTTTACAGGACCTGGAAAAGCAATCTGGAGTAATATATTGTTTTCTGCACAAATATAAACACATAGTTTACCTTTAAGAATAAGGAGGGATATAGATGTATAAGCATATATTATGTGGGAAAATAAGAAAACACAAAAAATATGTCATTTAGGAAAGAGGTATAGTGGCCTGGGTGTCTGGGTAGAGTCCATTTATCCCAGGATTAAGAGTTTTGTCTTTGGATTCATCAGACCTGGGTTTTTGAATTCTGACTCTGTCACTCACCACCTATATTGAACCTGAGCAGACTTCACAGTGTTTTCATAAAGAGTAAAGCTCACCTAGCAAAAATATCTGACACATATTAAGTGCTCAATAAATGATAAAAATAAAATTAGGGACACCTGGGTGGCTCAGTTAAGTGTCTGACTCTTGATTTCAGCTTGGGTCAGGATTTCATGGTCATGGACTTAAGCCCCGTGTTGGGCTCTGCACTGAGCATGGAGCCTGCTTGAGATTCTCTCTCTCCTTCTACCCCTCCCCTGCTCATATGTGTACTAATGTGTACTCTCTCTCTCTCAAAAAAAGACTAAAAAATAAACTTAAAAATGAATTAAATAAAGAAAAGAAGATATTAAAGTTAGAAATCACTCCTCTTGTTATCCCACCCCTCATTCCACTGTTTGAAGAAGAAAGCAGAAAGGCTGAATGACCTGTCTAAGATTCTGATTACATGGTGAAGAAATGTTGGAACTGGGTTGGAATCTTAACTGTCTCAGGCCGATTCCTGTTTCTTATTCTTCTGTGTCATATAAAAAGATGCTGAGGGAGAG
>NW_021865637.1:0-1743 GCF_006229205.1 Suricata suricatta | reverse complement strand
GAGTGGGGTGTCTGGCTCAGACCCCCGGTCTTTCATTCCAGCTGCTCTGGTGGTCACAGGTCACTATTCACCCCCAAAAGCCCCTCCTGTCGCTCTATGACACTCTACCAAATGTGGGGGGCACACCCTGGCGCCCCGGGGATGGATGCACGGCTGAGGGCTCCAGGACCCACATGGTTGAGCCCGTGAGGCTCCAGCTGCTCGGCCAGGCCTTCCTCTGGCCCCGAGTGAAGTGACAAGTTAAGTGAATCTTCCTCTCCTTTCCCAGAATGTCTATTTGTGTGTGTGTTCGGGGCTGCGGTCTGTTAGGACGGCAGCTGCTGACTGAAGGCCCGGCGGAGGGGCAGGGGACCCACCTGATTCCGCCACCTTGGAGATGTGCACACCCTGCTCTGCGGCCATGAAGCCCAAGATGGAGAAGACCACGAAGCCAGCAAAAAAGCTGGTCCCGCTGTTGATGAGGGCCAGGATGATGGCGTCCCTGGGGGCAGAGGGGCCGCAGGGGCTGGTCAGGCTGCCGGCTGCCCGCCAACGGGCAGACGAGCGGGGGAGGACGGAAGGGTGCAGGCTGCGGCACCTACTTGTAGCAGTTATTGTTGAAGCGGTTGTAGCTGCCCAGTGCTGTGAGAGCGCCCAGGCCGATGGCGTAAGAGAAGAAAATCTGGGTCCCGGCATCTATCCATACCTGGGATGGGCCAGGGAAGAGAGGAGGTGAGGGACCCTGAGGGCCCGGGCCGCCCCTTCGCCTGTCCAGCCCACCGTCCCCTCACCTGAGGGGACCCCAGCTTTGACCAATCAGGCTTGAGATAGTAGATGATGCCGTCCAGGGCTCCGGGCAGCAGCACCCCCCGCACCAACAGCACGACGAGGACCACGTAGGGGAATGTAGCGGTGAAGTACACGATCTGGGGGGCGGGGGCAGGCAGCTCAGATCGGGCCCTGCGGCACCCACCCCACCCCTCAGGGCCCCCAGCCTCAGCAGGAGGGCAGGCGGGCCACACTCCCGGCACTGAGGCGTGGTGTGCTCCAAGGGCAGGAGGGAGGCCGGCCGGCAGCACCCCCTTCCTACTCCTCAGAGCCTGGGCTCCTCCCAAAGGAAGCTGGGTGCTCAGCTGGGGCATCGGCCGCCCGGTGGCAAGGACAGCTCAGCCGAGGGAGGGCGGAGGCAGGACTTTCCAGGGTCAGGGAGAGGGACACCGGCCGGGGGGCAAGTCCCTGCCTCATCCCTGTGCCCCCGCCTGCAGGGGCTTCTCTGCAGAGAGGCAGGTCGTAGGTGGTTGGCTGTGGACTGGGCCGGCCGGAGACAGAGAGGCAACGGCGAGGTGACCTCAAAGACCTCTGTCTCCCGTCCACGCTCAGCAGAGCAGGGCGGGCAGGCAAGGGACGACCAGGGACCGGGTCTCCCCCCCCTCCACCTTTCCCCAGCCGGGTGGCAAAGCAGATAGTGAGCCAGGAAGAGAGGGAACCTGGGGCGGGGATGGCTGACACAGGCAAGTTCAGCCGGCTGCCGCCCGGGCCTGTCCCCTAGGATGGAAGGCTGCTGGGATTGAGTCTGGGGGGGAGGGGAACTTCCCAGGCAGGGTTGGGGATCGAGTGGCCTGGATTCAAGTACCTGCCCCTCTTCAGGCCCTGGTCAAGTCACCTCCCGTGGCAGACTCCCCGTCTCCCCCCCAACATGCTGCCCCCCCCACCATCTCTGTCCCCCTCCCTGTTCCCGCCCTCCTCCAGCTATACCTTTCCTGT
>NW_021865636.1:0-871 GCF_006229205.1 Suricata suricatta | reverse complement strand
TACTCCTAACAATCTACATAAGGTGGGCTTTATGATCCACTGCATTTCATTGACAAGAAATTGACAAGAAATTTAGCAAGGTTAGGTATCTAGATTTCTCTTCTCTCATTAGCTTGATGTTTCTTGTTTCTTTACAGCCCAGCTCAATTTGTTCCTTCCTTATGAAGCTTTTTTTCTGACTAGTCCAGCCCTCATTGAGCTCCAGGAGACAATACACACGCACACACACACACACACACACACACACACACACACACACACAGTACCTTGCATGATCCCTAGCACTATACTGGGTGCTTAAAGGACTAAAATCTATTTTCAATATCTGCTTTTTTATTAATTAATCAAAATAGGCTTTAGAGTATACTGCCTCCATTTTATTGTAATCCTTTTAAAACACAAATCTCTTGTTATTCTCTTAAGTCCTTCAGTATCATCTCATAACCTACTGGTGAAAACCCAGCCTATGTTTCTTGTTGTAAAAAGTTCACCATGACCTCCTCGCTGCCAGTCACGTCAGCCTCCTCTCTCACGGCTTCTGTCTAATCCAGCTAAATTAAACTGTTGTAATTAACATGGCCCCCATCCCTTTGTTCCTGCTGCTCATTAGCCTCTTATGTCCTCTTCCCTGCTCTTCACCACAAAACTAATTCTTCAGGACTCAGCGTAGGGCTCGTTATCTCTATGAATCCTCTGCTATTATTCCCAGATATGACTAAGTATTCATTCCTTCATGCCCCCACTCTAGTCCATGTAGGATTTTATCATAGCTTCTGGAAAATTGTATTCTACTTGTTTGTTTAAACCTTTGATTCTTCCCCTAGACTGTGAAGATAGGAAATCTGAAGTCACTTCTGTAACACTAGGGCAT
>NW_021865635.1:0-871 GCF_006229205.1 Suricata suricatta | reverse complement strand
TATTTTTAGTTATGCTTATTGAGGTGTCCCTGAGGCTTTGAAGATTTTAAAATTATCTTCTGTAAAATCCAGGGTAAGACAATCTATTATTGTAACAGGTTACAATAGATAATACAATCTATTCCTGCTTTACTCTGTAGATAGTATTAACTGATTTCCCATATGAATTACTAACAAACAGAAACACATGAAAAAGAAAGAAAAGGAAAGAAAAGAACTTATTAAGTATATATTTAAGATGTTACTTAAGTAAAAATGGGCATTTCCTTTGGTAATGATTGAAAATATAATTTTCATGGTATGTATATACTCATATATATTCATAAATGGGTTTCTACTTGATACAAATATTACTTGGACTGAGGTAAGATTTAGAAACAATCTAAAGTATGATTCCTGACTAAAATACTTCTGGAGTCAAACTTGAAGTTATTTTAAAGTTCCTGTTTTTTTTTTTTTCTGACAAATATCATTTTCTCCACAGATTCTTTCCTTCCATCTTCTCTACATGGAGCCTGTTCCCAAAAACTGCACAATCTTTTCTGAATCTTTTCAATAGTCTCATCATTTCTTGGATATATTAATCCATTAATTCCTTTATTGTTGCAAGTGATATTGAATGAGCTCTTGTCATTTGACAGTCATTTCTTTGTCATTAGGTGACAAAGAACATGTAATTCCAGTCCTAGCCTGGTTATTCTGAAAATGAAAATTAACCAGAATGATCATAAATGAACCCACTCATGTATGCTTTATAACACTCATTTAAAAGTAATTAGTGATGCTTATTTTCAAAGAGAATATTATGCTGAAGAAAATTATCTAAATGGAAGCCACTTGAGCTAATTCTGCAGATGTAAAAACAGAAAAA
>NW_021865634.1:0-871 GCF_006229205.1 Suricata suricatta | reverse complement strand
AAGCCGCCTCCAGCCGGACTGCCCTGGGCGCGGATGGATCCCAGCCTCCGGTCACCAGGAGGGCCTGTGCGGAGTGTGGCGGCGGCTATGTCCCCTCCCTGCGCCAGTCCGCTCCCGGCCACGGGCGAGCGTCCCGGTTTGTCTGGCGTCCTCCTGCCCCGGTGACCCTGCCCATCAGTGGGGACGGCCTTGCAGAGAGCTCCCGCTCCGCCCGGTCCCTGCTGCCTGCGGCCCACGCACGCCCCCTGTGTGGTGACTTGGACTCCCTCCCGCTGGGGGCAGCGCTCTCTGCCCTTGGATCGGGGCTTACCTGTGACTTCGTGTGGACGCCACGGGAAGCAGCGCGGCAGGCCTGCCGTTGGGGCTGCGCTGTGGGCACGTCCACGTGAGGGTGCTGGTCCGTCTTCTCGCTGTGGGTGGCCCAGCGGTTAGGCCGCCTCGGGCTGCTGTGCGGAGGGTCCCGGGTCCCGACTTGAGCCAGTTGCTTCCCTGCGGGGTCATTCAGCGCGTCCCTCCCTCCTCCCTGTCTCCTAGAACCTGGCCTCCGAGCGTCTGGGTCATGTTTTCAGACGAGCAGGTGTCACAGGTGATGCTGTGCTGAGCCGGCCGCGCCCCGCGCCGTGCCCACCACCCACCCTCACCCAGGGTGATCAGTGCCCACTGGCAGCGGCCGGCTGCACCTGCTGTTCTGTCGGGGGCTGCAGAAGAGTGACTTTATAGTTGGAGGATCCTTTCCACGTGTGTTACTGGGGTTACTCCATACGGAACATTTCCTCACTCACTGCCGCTCTTGGTCACCTCCCTGTGGTTCCTACCAGGAGAGCAGGATAAATACTTATTTCTTTGTTTTTAACTATTTTTTCATCATCCA
>NW_021865633.1:0-871 GCF_006229205.1 Suricata suricatta | reverse complement strand
GAAAAACTGAGACCTTTCCCCCTAATGTCAGGAACAAAACAGGGATGCCCACTCTCATCAATGTTATTCAACATAGTATTGGATGTCTTAACCTCAGCAGTAAGACAACACAAAGAAATAAAAGGCATCCAGATTGGCCAGGAGGAGGTCAAACTTTCTCTCTTTGCAGATGACATGAGCTCTATTTGCAAAACCCAAATGATTCCACCAAAAAACTGCTAGAACTGATCCAGGAATTAGGCCAAGTGGCAGGATATAAAATCAATGCACAGAAATCGCTTGCATTCCTATACACCAACAATGAAGCAACAGAAAGAGAAATCAAGGAATCGACCTAATTTATAATTGCACCAAAACCCATAAAATACTTAGGAATAACATAACCAAAGAGGTGAAAAAATCTATATATTGAAAACTATAGAAAACTAATAAAGGAAATCGAAGAAGACACACATGAAAATGGGGAAATATTCCATTCTTCTGGATAGGAAGAACAAATATTGTTAAAATGTCAATACTACCAAAAGCAACTACATATTCAAGGCAATCCCCATTAAAATAACACCAACATTATTTACAGAGCTAGAACAAACAATCCTAAATTTTGTATGGAACCAAAAAAGTCCCCGAATAGCCAAAGCAATCTTGAAAAAGAAAACCAAAGCAGGAGGCATCACAATCCCAGATTTCAAGTTGTATTACAAAGCTGTAATCATTCAGACAGTATGGTATGGCACAAGAGCAGACACTCAGATCAATGGAACAGAATAGAGAACCCAGAAATGGACCCACAAACATATGGCCAACTCATCTTTGACAAAGCAGGAAAGAATATTCAATAAAATAAAAACAGTCTCTTCAGCAAGTGGTG
>NW_021865632.1:0-871 GCF_006229205.1 Suricata suricatta | reverse complement strand
TAGCCATTCATTTTGTGATTTTTGAGCCCTACAGGGTGGTTGCATAGAAGAGTGTCCTTCTGTGTCTGGGGTAATAGCAACAAACTCAAATGATTTAGAGAAAATAAAATTCTCCATACTGTATTGCCAACTTTTCTCAAAGCTTGTGACAATTTTAAAATAAAAACGAAATTTTAAACATGACAGTTTATTTATCCTACATTATATATACACAGATACAAAACAGTTATGGGTCATTTGTACAATGAAATAATGAAACAGTTGAACAGCTGACTTTGAGAATTAATATAAAAAGTAAAATTGGCTCATTTCATCTTAGGAAAAAATAAAACCCCTTTAGCCACTCATGTTCATATGCTGTCTTATCTCATCCGAACACGTGAACCACCAGTCAGCAGGTTTGGGTAAATTCGGAGCCTTGTTTTGTCTTTCCATCCCAAGCCACTCCCACGACTGTTAACATTCTGAGTACATGTTAAATACACGGAATGCTCAGAAACACCTCCCACATCTGAGAGCCCCCAGTGGGCCATCCAGAACACTGCCAGGAATTAAGGAACAAAACCAAAATCACAGCTTTTAAAGTCCATGTTGTCACAGTCTCTGAAGACATGGGTTCTAGCATGAAATCTACCACCGCCAGCTCTGAGATGGAACTTCATCCGGCCTCAGTTTTGGCTTCTGAAAAGGGGAAAGTTGAGCATGCTAATCAGTGATGCTGATCAATTCCACCAGCATTAAATACAGGGCTCCCCAGCCCTGACCGTGTCCTCAAGAAGCTCAAGTCCAGCACATGGAGAGGGGGTTACAAACAGATGTAATGAGTCTCAGTTGTGGGCACAGATCTGACCCTCTTCAGGGAGAAGAGAGT
>NW_021865631.1:0-871 GCF_006229205.1 Suricata suricatta | reverse complement strand
CACTATGAAAAAAACAAAAATAAAGAGGAAATCTTAAAAGAATACAGAGAGAACAATGAACTTCTTAATGGATTGAGAAATAAACAGAAAATAGATTTCTCAACAGTCAAGGTATAAGCTCAAGATAGCTGAAGAATATTTTAAAAGTGCAGATAAAAAATAACTAACCACTACAATTATTTGTCCAGTCAACTCCTTAAAAACCAAAATCAAAGCCGTTCCAGACAAAAACTGAAGGAGTCTATCACCAGGTAAATCCCACTAAAGAACTTCTAAAAGATATATTTTCGGAAGAAACTCACCCCAGAAGGAATCACTAGGATACATAAAGCAATTATGAACAAAGATACTGGTATGCATGTAGCTCAATATGACCTAATATGAAATCAACAACAATTGTCATCATCAATACTGTAGAATTAAAACAAATCAAGATTGAATTCACATGCTAAACAAAATGCCATGTAAGAAGAGAAGGCAAGGATAAGAATAAGAAAAAAATGGAATTTGAAAAAATAGCTCATTTAATAGAAAGGAAGATAGAAAATAAGAAACAGAAAGCATAAAGGACGGAAATAAACTATGATATGTAAATTCTAATGTACTAAACTCCCTAGTCAACAGATTAGTTTAACAGAAAAAGAAATAAATAAAATTACAGTAGTCCCTTCTTATCTGTAGTAATTCATTCCAAAACTGCCAATGAACATCTAAAGGTGTGCATAGTACTGAATCCTATATATACTGTATTTTTCTTATACATACACACTTATGATAAAGTGTAATTTATGAATTAGGGATAATAAGACAATAACAACAATAATATTTAATAAAATAGAACAATTATAACAATATACTTTTATAAAGTATA
>NW_021865630.1:0-871 GCF_006229205.1 Suricata suricatta | reverse complement strand
TGGAAGACAATTTGTAGTTTTTTAAATAAAACTAAGCATACTTTTACTATTTGATCCAGCAATTGTGCTCCTTTGTATTTATCTAAAAGCTGAAAAATTATGTCTACATCAAAAACATGCATGCAGATATTTACAGCAGCTTTATTCATTTTTGCCAAAACTTGGAACCAACCAAGATACCCCTCAGTAGGTAAATGGATAAATAAACTGTGATACATCCAGACAATGAAATATCATTCAGCTCTAAAAAGAAATGAGCTGTCAAGCTATGAAAAAACACAGAAGAAACTTAAAATGCATACTACTAAGTGTAAGAAGTCATTCTGAAAATCTGTATGATTTGGAATGTATAACATTCTGGGAAAGAATAGAGACAGTAGAAAGTTCAGGGGAGCTGGGGGGAGGGTAGGTGGTAAGATGACTATGTGAAGCACAGAGGATTTTTAGGGCAGTGAAGTACTCTGTATGACACTATAATGATGGATACATGCCATTATAGTTTTGTGTGATCCACAATTCATATTTGGGTATGAGTAATACCAAAAGTGACCTGCAGTGTCAACTATGATTTTGATGTGTCAATGAAGGTTCATCCATTTTAAATGTACCACTATGGGCACTGCCCACCACGAAGGAGTTGGCTAGGCATGTGTAGAGGCAAGAGATATATACAAAGGTGTGTACGTTCCTCTCAATTTTGCTGTGAATGTAAAACTGCTCTAAGAAAATAAAGTCTTTAAGAAATACAAACTCAACAAGGACATTACAAGAAATTAAATTTACAGGCCAATAATCCCATATAATCACAAACCAATTGAAATGCAAAGTAGGTATAAATTTGAAAATCAATCAATATTATTCATTAATTAAT
>NW_021865629.1:0-871 GCF_006229205.1 Suricata suricatta | reverse complement strand
GACCTGAGTCAAAGTTGGATGCTTAACTGCCTGAGCCACCGGGTGCCCCTTAGTTATATTTATCTTGTGCATTGTAACCAGTTGTTTCTAGTTCAGAGTAGACCCCAAATTAATCATTGTTGAACAATTAAAGAGATGAATAAATGTATAAATACAAAGACATTTTGACTCAAGGAACTTTACCATCTTTGCTACCAATAACTTAGCTTTTGAAGTACAAAAACTAATAAGTCACAAGATGATGATGTTTGTTTATATAAATGAAGGTGCAGATTATTAAGGATAAGTGCTTAAAAGTCATCTGCAAAACAATTCCTACTAAATTCTTTTTGAGATATATTTAACTATAGGCAAATTGTCACTTAACTGAAATATAAATTGTAAGCTTCCTCCTATGTGATAAACTTTGCTAGTTAGATGTGGATGTTATTGAGTAGAAAACTACTGTTAATATTGCACACTGACAAAACCCATAAAAAATATAAAACTACAAAATAGTAGTCCTTCCAAATGTCAAAACACACATAAAAAAACTGTTTGCCAAAGAGAAACAAGGAAATAGAAACTTTACAATGAAGAGTTCAGTAGTGAAGTCAGCGTGAGCTTAAAGGATAGAATGTAATGAACAGTTGATAAAGGTTTGATAAAGATTCAAAGCTCATGTTGATTACAAGAATGAAGGCTTAGAATTTCCATTATTGAACATTTTTCTGCAGCTTTCCTCAGCAGATATTAAGCTTGTAAAGAGCAAACGCTTTCAGGAATCAAGTCTTTAAGAGAAGCAATAATGGCATTTGGAAAATTTATTAAAATACAAAAGGATCAAAAGTCTTTAAAGAACTAATCTCTGTGGTGATCTTGCATTCTCTTT
>NW_021865628.1:0-871 GCF_006229205.1 Suricata suricatta | reverse complement strand
TGATGAGAGCCCCATTACTAGGCTCTGCTGCTCTGTGGAACTTATCTGAGCAATCTCTCTCTCTTTCACATCAGTTGGAGCCTCGCTTGGCAATCCTAGAAGGCATCAGTAGTTTGGCTCCTACCTGTTCTTCCAAATGAGTCTTTCCTCAGGCTTTAGGATGTGCCCTTTGAGTCTCAAATTAGACTCTGCTCTGCCCTCAGCCAGAGCTCCTCTTAAATACACAGCCATCAAAACCACACAACTTAATTTTTCTGCCCCTGGGTGTGTCTTTCCTGCTGTATTAGTCTTGACTCCCCTTAGGTATTCAGTAAGAACTTCAAAGGCAAGGCTGTGAGATAAAATGTCATTAGGGAAACAGGGAGGATATCAAGGTTCCATCCATTCATTTATTTATCCATTCTTCATTCAGCTGCCATTCACTATGGACTTACCCTGAATTAGGCCCTGGAGGGTTAAGAAGGAATGAGGATCCTACAGTTTAGTTAGGGCAAGGCATATGGACATACAATCAGAATGTTCAGTGTGCTAAGTGCAATGACAAAGATGCCAAGAATGTAGGTGAGGGAGGGAAAGGAGTATTTCCTTTTCTAAATGTGGGTGCGGGTGTAGGAGGGTGAGGAGGTAATAGTTTGAAGGAGGAAATTTTACCATAGAGAAGGCCATGTGTAAGATGGGCACCCGGGTGGCCCACTCCATTAAGCATTTGACTCTTTATTTCTGCTTAGGTGATGATCTCATTATCATGAGATCAAGCCCTGCTTTGGGCTTCTTTGCTGGGCATGGAGTCTGCTTAAGATTCTCTCTCTCCCTCTCTCTCTGCCACTCTCCCACTGCTCACTCTCTGTCTTGAAAATAAGCAGAAGAAGCC
>NW_021865627.1:0-871 GCF_006229205.1 Suricata suricatta | reverse complement strand
TGATGGATTACATTAATTGATTTTAGAATATTGACCCAGGCTTGAATACCTGGTATAAATTCCACCTAGTTGGA
This sequence comes from Suricata suricatta, assembly GCF_006229205.1. Lineage (NCBI taxonomy): Eukaryota > Metazoa > Chordata > Mammalia > Carnivora > Herpestidae > Suricata > Suricata suricatta. The sequence continues at coordinate 797 of NW_021865627.1, read as the reverse complement.
TGTATAATTCTTTTTATACATTATTGGATTTAATTTGCTAACTTTTTATACAGTATTTTTGCATCCACATTTATGAGAGATACTAGTCTTTAGTTTTCATTTCTTATAATGGCTATTCCTGGTTTCGGTATCAGGTTAATGCTGGCCTCATAGAAAGAGTCAGGGGATATTTCCTCTATGGCCTTTCTCTGAAAGAGATTGTATAGAATTGGTGTAATTTCTTTCCTAACTGTTTGGTAGAATTCATCAATGAAGCCATCCATGTTCATTCTATTGCAGAAAGTGATTTATCATTGATTCATAATTATTTATATTGGCCTACTTAGATTATGTATTTATTCTTGTGTTAGTTATGGCAAGTTGTGACTTTTGAGGATTTGCCCCATTTTATCTGGGCTATGAAATTTATAGACATAGAGTTGTTCGTAGCATGCCTTTATTGTCTCTTTAATGCCATAGCATTTATAGTGATGTCCCTCATTTCATTTCAGATGTTAGTAATTTGAGTCCCACGTTAGGTTTGCTTTAATAATCTGATTAGAGGCTTACCAATTTTATTGATCCTTTCAAAGAACCAGGTTTTGGTTTCATTACTTTCTCTATGGAGTTTGTGTTTTCAATTCCATTATTTCTGCTCTCATTTGTATTTTTTTCTTTTCTTCTTTCTTTGGCTTTAATTTGCTTTTTTTTTTAGTTTCTTATGGTGAAAACTTGTTGATTTTAGATCATTCTTCTTTTCTAATACAGGTTTCCCCTTCTATCCTAAACTAGAGAATTCCCATGAAATCTGTCATGAG
>NW_021865626.1:0-1744 GCF_006229205.1 Suricata suricatta | reverse complement strand
TTGTAAATGATGGAAAATAATTGCATATGTTAAAATAAATAAATAAATAAATAAATAAATAAAGGGAGACCTGTATGACTCTTCCTTTCACCTGAACACTTAGAGGCCAATGGAGCAGTCAGAACGCATACAACATTGATTAAGTCTGCCATCTTATTTGGGTGTGGTCTATGGCACCTCCAAACAATTACATAAGTAACATCATAGATCACTGATCATAGATAACCAAAGTAGATATAAAAATAATGCAAACATTTGAAATATTGTGAAAATTACCAAAATGTTACACAGAGACCCAAAGTTAACAAATGCTGTTAGGAAAATGGTACAATAGACTTGCTCAATGCAGACTGACCACAAGCCTATAATTTGTAAAAACAACAACAACACACAATAGCTGTGAAGCACAACAAAGCAAAAAACAATAAAATGAGGCATGCCCGAACCCATCAACCATTCTTTTTTTCACTTTTAGTATAGTATTCAATAAGTTACATGAGATATTCAACACTTTATTACAAAATACACTGTGTTAGGTGATCTTTCCCAATTTTAGGCTAATGTAAGTGTTCTAGGCATGTTTGCTAGATTAGGTGTATTAAATATAATTTTAACTTAGGATATTTTCAACTAACAAGGGAAGTTGAAACTTGGTACCCTTTTAAAGAGCAAAGAAATCCTTACTAGAAGACTCCAAGTAGACTTCTTCTTAGATATCATTGACCTGAATTAGGTCAATGTCCCTCTTAATAAATTAATGATAGTGGATTTCAATAACACCAGGAGCTGGGACCAGTAAGCTTTAATTTTTGAAGCCAAAATATTGGAAAGAGAGTATTGCTACTCTGCAGTAAAAAGAGGGGGTTAGAAACTAGTAGGAAGGGAAAATGCAGCATAACACAAATTATGTTAACATTATAGGAAGACTGTGGGGAAGCCTTCATCTAAATAAGAAATTGGAGTCAGAAAAAACCAGCATGTCAGCACCATGCAGGGGCCAAATCTTGTATGATTCTGTGAAAGAAATAACACATAAAGCAGCCAGAGTGATCTGCTCACCAGATCACTTTTGTGGAACTGGGATCTGACCACAGGGCCAGGATAGATTCCCGAGTACCTGGCTGACCCAAGCATAAGATAAAGAGTCAAGATACCCTAAATGGGAGAAAAAGAATTGGGATGAAGGGGATGAAGTTCTTTCTACAAATGTAGGAGGCCTGGTTTGAGTGGTATTGTCAACTCTGACTCATTTCAGCAACCAGGGAGGAGTTCAGACATTTTTCGAGGAAAGGACCCAAAGCTCATTTTCCTACAGTGCAGAAGCCAAGTCATGAACCCCACTTGCCCAGGGATAAAGGGAGTACTAGGGATCTGAGTTGGTTTAGAAAATCAGACAGAATGGCTCTTGATGAGAAAGAAGAGTACAGAGGAAAAAATTGTCCAAGGACTAACTTGAGACACTTCATGGCAGGGATCAGAACACGTTTCCTTTTGAATGTAAACTACCATTTAATTAAATCTTTCTGGAAATCTGTATGGAGATTCTGAAGTCAAACCTAAACTCTATAGCTCAAGACAGTGATCTGGAAAGGATGTACAGGATATAAAACAGGGGGAGACTATGTGAGAGGTTTACTATTCTGGCAGGAAAGAGTTATCTGAAATTTTTACACCTAGGATCTCTTCAAAGTCTTACATATACTATCATACTGGTGTTCATTGGTCTGTCCTAAAATATTTGAAA
>NW_021865625.1:0-871 GCF_006229205.1 Suricata suricatta | reverse complement strand
TTGCTCTCTAAGCCAACCTCTAAGAGGACTTGTGGTCATATTTGTTTACATTTCCTTTGCAGAACTACTTTCTCCTCAGCTTTACATAAATTTCAAGACACTTATGACCAACTGGACATCCATTTGCTGAGTATAAACTTCACTTTTGAGAAGAAGAAAGAAAAATGGTTATAACAATAGCTTACTAGTTGGGGCACCAAGGTAGCTCGGCAGGTTAAGCACTGATCCTTGATTTCGGCTCAGGTCATGATCTCACAGTTGGTGGGATTGAGTCCCACATCAGGCTCTGCACTGAATGTGGAGCCTACGTGGGATTCTCTCCCTCCCCCCGCTCAATCCCCTTTCAAAAATAAGTAAATAGGGTGTGTGTATTTTCTCAATAAAGAGAGGCTTGATCAGAAAAAAAAATAAGTAAATATTAAAAATTTTTTCAAAAATAGATATTAAAATTTTATAAAAAATAAATAAATAAAACTAAAATAAGTATTAATGACCATGTCTGTAATGTGCCTTGTGGCTTGAGTATATGCACATTTACCTGATAAAGTGAATGTACACATTATTTCCTCTTTGAAAGTTCCATGACAATTGAAAAGTATGCATTGTGTTGCTCCTTACGGCTATGCTGATTTCGCATGCCACTCACTTATGATGACTTTTCAACCTTCTTTATTATTAGGAATCCATTTTTCCATGATTGTTCATCAGCTTGACTACAGGGCTCTCTGTATGGTCTTACTCTTAACTTTTGGTCATTTTTCTTTTGATTTGAATGATTGCACGACTCCCTAATTTCAGCTATTCTAGAGGATTTAACCCTGAGCTCTCAACCTCTTTTCCTTCAGCTCCTTTCACTGTTCTCTTCCAGTCA
>NW_021865624.1:0-871 GCF_006229205.1 Suricata suricatta | reverse complement strand
GCTTCTCCCTCTTCCTCTCTCACTGGGCTTTTCACAGGAGGCTTCATCTCCACGCACTGGAAATGTGGAGACAGGTGAACCTCACAAGGGAGCATCCTTATTAATTTCCATTCCTGGCTGTGCCTTCCACGTGCCTCAGAGCTTAGTCTCCACAGAGAATAATCCTGGCACACGAAATGCCAGATTTTCAAATTATATATTTTATAAATAGCTTAATTACCGCATATTCGTCAAAGCTGTGAATTTTAGTGTGACACTCTGAGTATTGCAGTTAATTTGGGGGGCCATATCTGAGAAGAGGATTAAGGAGCTGAGAAACAAAGGACTATGTGCAGCTATTTTCTCAGAGTGTTTGAGGAAATCTCTTTCTTGTGTGCAGCTATTGAAATGCCAACCACTGAGACTGGAGAATAGAAGAATAGCTTAAAGGAGGAAGCTATTAGATTAGGCATTTGTGCCTCTCTGTTAGTGGAAGGATGATCTGGACAAAACAGTAGGACTGATCCCAAGGTTGGGAGAATGGCCGGGGGTGCGGAGAGGGAGGAAGAGATGGCTGGTGCCGCCATGCCTGGAAGGCCTGTGTTTCCCGGCCCACAGTACTGCAGCAGTGGGCTTCGAATTTAAAATATAACAAAGGGACTAAAGTGCGAGTCGAGATTCAAGATAAGTTGAAGAAGTAGGGGCATCTGGGTGGCTCAGTCGGTAAAGTATCCGACTTCAGCTCAGGTCATGATCCGACGGTTTGTGGGTTCGAGCCCCTAATCCAGTTCTGTGGTAACAGCTCGGAAGCCTGGAAGCTGCTTCAGATTGTGTGTCTCCCTCACTTATACAGAGGCACAGGTTTCATGAGATGGGCTGACAGGCTGGCTGG
>NW_021865623.1:0-871 GCF_006229205.1 Suricata suricatta | reverse complement strand
GGAGGATATGTTTATTGTTGTAAAGCATTGCCATACTTACATTTTTATGGATATTTAGAATCATTGGAGTTGATGGAATAATCATTATTTATGAATATATCTTGCAAATTGAATCAGTTAAGAAACATTTGCAGTATCATATTTTGTTATTACATTTTACTAAGCGCCATTTATTTCACGTTATTTTTCATTTAATGAGAAACACCTCATAGAAAAGAATTAAAATAATTTTTATGTAATCTATTTGATAGGGTTGTTTCCAAATATGGGAAATGTAAATAAGGAATGAGAGACTATTAAAAAAAGAAAACTACATATTATGAAATGCTTTAAAATTCCTCTTTAAAGGATTTTATAATGGGTCACCAACTATAATTATCCATGGTTCAAATATATTTACTGCCGAACTCAAACAAGTAGTTTATTCATTAATTTAACAAATGTTTGTTGAGAAATTAGTACAAACCAGGCCATAATTCAATTATGGGGGAATGAAGTTGTTAGTAAGGAACACAAAGCCACTCTTCTTGTGCAGTGTGCATTCTGCATAACATAGGTAAATGAATAAAAAAACAAATAAATAGAAATAGTTGAACAGAACCATGAAGAATAAAGCAAGTTGGAACCAGTGTCCATGGGGATGCGGTGACTATGGTACAGTAACATTTTAACAAAGGCTTGAGGGAAGTGAGTGAGTTTTCTGAGCATTGACAACAGTAGAGAACTCAGTGCGAGTGAAGAGGAGGGAGCGAGTAAGAGAGAAGCAAGACATGATGTAGCTCGTATGCAATTAATGTAAGGGCACTAGCCATCTCATTGTATTTCCAGAGAGAAAAATAGATAACATTATCATGCCCAGTGTATTTATCTT
>NW_021865622.1:0-871 GCF_006229205.1 Suricata suricatta | reverse complement strand
TTTAAGTCTGAATTTCAATAATTTTTTTTCTTGACAAAACAAAAATAAAGATATTTTATGTTAATCTATCTGTTATTTCTCTATTGCACTGGACTCAAACTTAAGACATAAATCATAATTCTTCCTTTAAAAACCACGTAGAAATGGTGTTTTGGTGTTTATAATCTGCCATTTTATGTACTTGCTTATAGCCGCATGAATAGAGTTCTCTTTTATATAACTTTACTGTTTTCCTGTCAATACATGGAAAAGTAAATTTTGCTGATGTAGTTTCCATTTTAGCATACTTTTCAGAAACTTGCCTATTTCCTATGTGGACCAAAAAAAATGCATGAACACAACCAAATTGTAGTACTAACTTCAGGATATCCTTGTTAAGTTACGTGAGAATTAAAAAGGAAATGCGGACCAAACCATATGTGTACAAATCATGCCACTTAAAACAGATGCAGTTTGGCTTTTCGTTGGCTCTGACAGTTTTGTAAAACCACAGGCAGGTTCTTTAAGGCTATCTGTGGATGGAGACTGCTTGGCAGTGAGAGATGTTGGGAGGAGTGGGAGGTGGTGAGGACACTTCTGAATGCCCAACCACTGAGCTCCATCTGCCCCTCGGGGCCTTCTCTTAATTTCTGCTGCTGCTAACATTCTTGCTTCAGGGTCTTTCCTCTCTTTTTTAGTACTTTAGTCCATGCAGGGTTTTATGATGCTTACCTAGAGGTATCATAGCTCCCTGAGGCCTTGTTGTGTTTCACTGAAGACTCTGTTCCTTATTAGAGTCCTTCTTTATTTTTTAAAAATATTTTTTATTTATATTTGAGAGACAGAGAGAGACAACGCGAGGAGGGTAGGGTCAGAGAGAGAGGGAGACACA
>NW_021865621.1:0-871 GCF_006229205.1 Suricata suricatta | reverse complement strand
TGGCCGTAGGGATCTTTTCATCTGACTGTTCATCTGAATCTTCTATCCTTTAATAAACTGGTAAATGTGTTTCTTTGCATTCTGTGAGCCACTCTCGCTAATTAATTGAAACTGAGACGGGAGTCATGGCAACCTCCCATTTGTAGCCAAATCGGATGGAAGTTGTCGCTGACCTGGGGGCCTCCTACTTGCATTGGCATCTGAAGTAGGCAGTGGGAAGGCAAGCAGTCTTGTGGGACCTGAGCCCTTAACCTACGGGGTCTGGCACTATCTCAAAGATAGTGTTCAAACAGGGTTACATTGTGGGATACCTGGCTGGTGTCACAGAACACTGCTTGTTGTGGGGAAAAACCTGCATACATTTGGTGACCAGAAGTGTCAGAAGGGAAGTGTTCTGTGTGAGTAGGGTGTCTTTGTAAAAGTAAAGAAACACAGCAGGGAGGAACTGAGTTTTCCCCAACACACAAGGTAGACTCTAATGAGGGAGCCTGGGGAGGGCTGGGGGCAAAGCACAGGCTGACAGCACCCCCCCCCAACACACACACCAGATGGGATGTGCGTGCTGTTCCTCGGACACTCCTGGCTGCCCAAGAACAGGGGAAAGGAAAGAAAGCAAATGGCTGACTGATAGGGATCACGCTATGCAAGACAGGTGTCTCCTTCTGTTAACGGAGAAAGTGAACCTCAAGAAAAAGGCAATCTTCTCCATAGCCTAACCTCCAGAAACCTATAGACTCCTGGAGCCCTCATATCACCCTCATCAAGATGCAAGGGGGTTCAAGTGCTGGCCATGGTGATGTGGGAAACCAAGGCAAAGGAGAAATTAAATTCCCTTACTGCCTACAGGTCACTGACAAACCCTTGAGGCCAG
>NW_021865620.1:0-871 GCF_006229205.1 Suricata suricatta | reverse complement strand
ACATACACAAAAGAACTGAAAATGCTAGGAAAGTTTTGGGTGAACAGGAAAAAAAGGTTGCTTTCCATGGAATGAGAATCAGGTGCCTGTCAAGCTGTATTCGTACTGTACACTAGATGATAAAGCAGCAGCACCTTTCTCTGTGAGATAGGTATTTTGACTATATAATTACAAATCCATCCAAACAAGTTTTCAAGTGTGCCCTGTTTCTTAGCACAAAGAAGTATTTGGTGACCTTAATGAGAGCATCTTAATACTTGGTGAAAAGAGAAATAAGCTTGCAGGCAAAGGCAGATTTAACATGACATCATTGAAGCTTGAACATTAAAGTTCTACACTTGCATATAAATTTCAGACCCTGCCTATCAGAGTTCTCTAGAGAAAGAGAAACAATAGGAAATTGTACATGTGTGTATACATATAGGTATAGCTATTTATTATAAGAAATTGGCTCACATAATTATGGAGGCTGCGAAGTCCACCATGTGCTGTCTGCAAGCTAGAGGTACAGGAGGGGCCATTGTGTAATTAAGTTCTGGTTCAAAGGCTTAAGAACTTGGAGAGCTGATGATGTAGATCCCAGTCCAGATATGAAGGGCTGATAACTAGAAACCTCAAGAACATTAGGAGACAGATGTGTCAGTTTAAACGATCAGGCAAAAAGGGTGATTTCTTCTTTCCTACCCAGTTTTGCTCTATTCAGGTCCTCAAGGGACCAGATAATGTCCACTCACATTGGGGAGGGTAAACCACTTTACTGAGTTCACCAATCCAAATGCTAATTCCATCTGAACACACCTTACAGAAAAACTCAGAAAGAATATTTAGCCCAGTATTTGGGCACTTGTGATCCAATCAGGTTGACACATAA
>NW_021865619.1:0-871 GCF_006229205.1 Suricata suricatta | reverse complement strand
GGACACTTTTAATTCATAAAAAGTTTAGTAGGTTGATTTTTAATTTTAATTTATTAATTTTTACTAGTTTTATTAATATGATTCAGTTTTTCAAGAGTAAATGTAGGTATTAGTTTAATAGACATCCTTCCAGATAAATTTTATATGTATAAACACACATTTATATTTTTATTTTGCCCATCTTTTTATGCTACTATACTATATACTTTGTGTACTACTTGTTTATGTTTTTTGAAAAAAATTTATAAAAAATAATGAACTACTTCATTATATATATATTTCATACATACTTCATATATAATTTGGATACAAATTATTCCATAAATGGATATACCACAATTATTTAACTGGTCTTTTATTTTTAGATATGTAGGTTGTTTCCAATATTTCACTGTTACATAATGCTACAATATGCAGTGATTAATACTGAATATATTATTTCATATTTATTTTAATAAATTAATGGAATAATTTTAGAAGTGAAATTCTTAGGGTGTACGTCGTTATTTTCACACATACTACAAAATTGCCTTTCATATAAATTACAGTCATTCATAATTCAATTAGAAACAACTAAGCTTCATGGCTCTCTTATACCCTGATAAAACTATATACTTATGCAACTTTTGGATCTTTGCTAGTATAATAAATAAAACTCATTGTGTCTGTATTATTTTTATTTTATTTCTTTAATCAGGAATATTTTTATTCTATTGATTTTTTTCAGTGGCCTATAGGTCTAAATGTTAAGAAAATAACATTGTTTCTTTCCTTATAAATTTTGAATATTTTTTGGATTTGCTTATAATAACTCTATATAGAAAACTTTTAATATATGTTTTTATTTATGTATTTTATTTTATGGTTTCAG
>NW_021865618.1:0-871 GCF_006229205.1 Suricata suricatta | reverse complement strand
TCCCTCCTCCGTTCCCCCTGGTTCTCCATTAGGTCTCTCTTGTTTTCCTGCTAGACCTATGAGTGCAAACATATGGTTTCTGTCCTTCTCTGCCTGGCTTACTTCACTCAGCATGACACCCTCAAGGTCCATCCACTTTCCTACAAAGGGCCATATGTCATTCCCTCTCATTGCCATGTAGTACTCCATCGTGAATATACACCACATCTTCTTGATCCATTCGTCAGGGGATGGACATTTAGGCTCCTTCCATGTTTTGGCTATTGTTGACAGTGCCGCTGTGAACATTGGGGTACATGTGATTCTATGCATCAGTACTTCTGTATCCCTTGGGTAAATCCTAGCAGTGCTACTTGTAATTTTTAACAATCCTCTTGATGCCCTTTATTGTTGGCTGTGTAGCCATGGGCACGTGTAAAGGTCAAAAACTTACTTGAGATACTTTCTTTGACTCTGAGAGATTTGACACTTTTGGGTTGTATTTTCCACACAAACCTTTGGAAGAGACATTGGTGTTCCCCATAAGGGAGATGTGTTGAGATTTGGGGCCTGGGGACAGTATAATGTGGTGATGGAAAGTTCAAGCTCACTGGGTAAACCCCAGCCCTACTATTTGCCAATTCCAATGATACAACCTCTCTGAGTTGCAGGCTCCTCACCTATAAAATGGGGACAATAAGAGGACTTGTCAGACTGAGTCCTGTGAGGCACTTGGCAGAGTGGCTGGCAGTTAGCGTTCAGGAAGTGGCTGCTGTTACCATTTTGGGGGGGGGGGGACATGGAAATGTGCAAGTCTTTCCCATTCATATATGGCTCACCTTGTGGGTATCTCTTCAGCCATTTCCCTCGTTTCTTTTCTTTTTTTTTTTTT
>NW_021865617.1:0-871 GCF_006229205.1 Suricata suricatta | reverse complement strand
AGCTCAAGGAGACCCTCTCAGTCTTGCCCCCCTGACTTTGAACGCCAGAACAGAGCGGGAGAAGAGAGAGGACACTTCAGAGTCTGAGGTGGCGAGGAGAGAGGGCTGCCTTAGGGGCTGGAAAGGCAGGCTGCCGTCATCGAGGAAACCGAGTACATGGGCTTGTCCCGCCTCTCTCGGGGCCTGGCCTGGAGGCCGAACAGCTGAGACAGCGAGGAGGTGGCCTTTGTCAGGCAGTTCTGATGAGCCTGGCTGCCTGGTTAACTTTTCCTCTTGGAAAGAATTGGGGGAAGTTGACCGGCCTTTAGATAAGAAGGTAGATCTGTTACCTTGGCCCCAGCTCTTGGCAGGTCCTCTCCAGGATTTCCCTGGGCTATCTGAGCGTCGTGGGGAGAAGGGAGGTCAGGCGTGGGCTGGGTGGGAATCTCTGGGATCTCCGTGGCAACCACGTAACTGGAGGAAGAAAAAAATAAGCCCTCTGGTACTCAGCCAAGATCTGTGCTTGCGATTAGTCATCGGGACTTAGACACTCTTTCCATCTGCGGGGGGATGGATGACTGTAAGGAAGTCACTGACTCCTCAACATTCATGGCGCACCTTGTGGTGGACTGGTCTGAGATCTTGAAATAGGCCAAAACATAACCAAAACCCAAATACCCGCTTTCTCTTTAAAATCAGCTCCCTCTCCTCCCCCCATTCTGGCTACATCCTCTAGTTCGCTAATTCTAACTCTTTCTCCTGGGAAATCTGTTTTTGTTAACTTTAAATGCTTAGTTCTGAACTACTGGGGAAAGTGTGCCCCTCCAGGGGACATCTGACCATGTCTGGATTCATTCCAGGTTGTCACAACGAGGAGGGGCTATTGGCATCT
>NW_021865616.1:0-871 GCF_006229205.1 Suricata suricatta | reverse complement strand
ATTCTCCTTTCCTGTGGGTTAGTTTAAGTTCTCAGCTACTGAGTCCACTGTAAAAGCAATAAACTTAGTCCTATGTGTCTCCTATATTTCAGGATTTTAAACTTCAAAAAGTATATGTAGTTTTTCCCTGCTCTGCTTCCAAACTTCAGATTACTATCATTATATTGCAATCTGGGTAAAATACCATATACTTTGAAAACTTGGGAGCCATTTAAAGATGTTGACATAGGAATCTCTGGAACTCACCTACTTCTGCAGATACACCTACAGCTATATCTAGATGATTTCCCAAAAACTAGCTGGGTGACTTCTATACTGTGGGCAAGTGACAAAAGACCCACTATATCTAGATAAATTCCCAAAACTAGCTGGGTGACTCCCATACTGTGGGCAAGTGACAAAAGACCCACTTAGAAATACATAGGAGAAGCTGAGACACAATCTTGCCAAAAATCCCACCTCTACTGCAGCAACACACAATTGGGGGGCAACTCACAACTTCCAGCTTCTCCTGGAGAAGTGAAAGATTTGGACCCCACATCTAGCACTCAACTTTTTAGACTTGCAACTGAAAGATGGGCCTCCAAAACATCTACTTTTAAAGGCCAACAGTGCTTTGCATCCATGAGACCCACAAGGCTATAAGAAAAACAGAGACAGTTCTTAAATGGTTCCGGTGAACTCACCCATGGCGAACTTCCCATGGCCCACTGCAGAGGCAGGAAACTGAAAGGCATCAGTCTTTCCATGAAAGAACTATTTGCTTATCCTAAAGCTTTGTCCTGAGGGGCAGGATTCTAACTTAAAACACATCTAGGGGCCACTTTCAATATTCTCCAGAGATTACAGAAGCCAGAGGGTGCCTTCTTCA
>NW_021865615.1:0-1744 GCF_006229205.1 Suricata suricatta | reverse complement strand
GGTCACGTAGGTGGGCCCGGTGGAATCATAAGGGTTCTTACAAGAGGAAGACAGGAGGGCCCGAGTCAGAGAGAGGGTGGAAGATGCTATGTTTTAAAGACGGAGGAAGAGCCCTCAATCCAAGGAATTCAGGGAGCCTCTAGAAGCTAAAAAAAGCCAGGTACTGATCCTCCCTTAGAGTGTCCAGAGAGAATGCAATCCTGGGACACCTTGATTTCAGCCCATTAAGACCCATTTTGGACTAGTGACCTCCAGAACTGCAAGATAATACCTTTGTACTGTTTTGAGCCACTAAGTTGGTGGTGATTTATTACAGCAGCATTAGCACTATGGTGGTAGCGAATGTCGTGCGTCATCTTGACCAGGCCATCATGTGCCCGGATATTTGCTTCAACGTGAATCTGGGTGTGCCTGTGAAGATGCATCTGGATGAGAGGAACACTTGAATGGGTAGACTGAGTAAAACAGACTGTGCTCCCCCGTGTAGGTGGGTCTCATCCAATGCGTTCAAAGCCTGAATGCTATGAAAGGTCTGAGAAATGTAGAATCCGCTCTTTTCTTACTGCCTGTCTTCAACTTGGGATGTGGGTCTTCTCTTCTGCTGTCAGAAGTGGACCCAGACTGGAATTAGACTGGAATTATACCATTGGCTCTCTGGGTCTCCAGCTTACCAGCTGTAATCTTGGGATGTCTTAGCCTTCATAATCATGTGAACCATTCCTTCTAGTAAATTTTACTACATATATAATATATATATTATATATTTGAAATATATATATGCACACACAGATGTGTGTGTGTGTGTGTGTGTGTATTTAAAATATAGGGACACCACAGTGGCTCATTGGTTGGGCATCAGACTTTGGCTCAGGTCATGATCTCACAGTTAGTGAGTTTGAACCTCACTTCAGGCTCGGTGCTGACAGCTCAGAGCCTGGAGCCTGCTTTGGATTCTGTGTCTCCCTCTCTCTTTGCCCCTCCCCAGCTCATTTTCTGTCTGTCTCTCAAAAATGAAAAAACATTTAAAAAAATGTTAATATATAACATACATATATGTAAATGTGTGTGTGTGTGTATATATATACCATATCCTTATTGGTTCAGTATCTCTGGAGAACTCAGACTACTATGCCTACCATGTATAAAGTCTGGGCAAGTAGCAATTGAGGCTTGAATTCCTGTGGAGTCAGGACACATCACCCTCCCTGTACATCGATGGGCATCAACCAGGAAGTTCCACTGAGCTTCGTGTCTAGTGTATTTACTGGAGTTTCCCTATGCAGGCATGATTGACTAAATTATTGACCATGTGACTGAACTCCGTCTTCGGTCTTTCTCTCCTCCCCAGAGGTCAGGCAGCAGAAAGTCCCAAAACCTTCTAATCCCAAGGTTGGTCTGTCTGTGGCCTGCCCCCACCCCAACCCTGAAGCCCTCTAGGAGCCCAAGTGAGTCCCCTCCTTGGCATAACAAAGACAATCCCTTCAAGCAGAAATCCCGGGCAAAGACCAGACAAATTCTTTATTAAGACAGGGTTCTTTTCACAGGAAATGTTGCATTTGTACTGGCTTCACCCCTGAAAGATTTGGTTGATTTCAATTGGCCCTTAATGAAGGTATTCTTGACCCTGTTTAGAGGTCATGCTTCATTTGTGGGTGTGCAGGCTTAAAGTGAATATTGACAAATATATTTGTTCCGAACATGACATCCGCATCTATGGAAAATGGTACCTTTCATATTGCTACCT
>NW_021865614.1:0-871 GCF_006229205.1 Suricata suricatta | reverse complement strand
AACAGTGTCATATTTGTTTATCTAGTTCTTTTTTTTATGTTTATTTTTTTGAGAGAGAGACAGACAGACAGTGTGAGCAGGGGGAGGTGCAGAGAGAGAGGGAGACACAGAATCCGAAGCAGCCTCCAGGCTCTGAGCCATCAACACAGAGCCCAACACAGGGCTCAAACTCATGAACCATGAGATCATGACCTGAGCAGAAGTTGGACACCTAACCAACTGAGCCATCCAGGTACCTCTGTTTATTTAATTCTTAAGACCATATCAATACCAGTAGTAATGCCATAGATTTCAGCCTCTAGATTAGAATTTGGCCTCCAACAATGCATTGCCACACCCCTCACATTAATCCTGGCCAGGCATATAAAAGAATGCATTAAAGATAGGAAACCAACTTGATCAGCTCAAGCAGACCAAAATTATACTTACTTCTCCAACAGTGGAGAAAATACCTCCAAAAGTTTATCAGCAGCCTTTGTGTCCATAAAATTTCCTTTATTTCATATCAATCTGCTCTAGTCAGCCTTCCTTCTCTTCTCACCTTTGGCAACAAGCCGTTTCAGCCCCTAACTAATTTCAGATATTCCTCTCCCCTCCTGCGAGATTTCATCCTTCTCAAAAATGAAATTTAACAAATATAAACTAACACTGATTGGGGCACTATGATCAAATCTGTAGGACAACAGAGTTAGAGAGAGAGAGACCGTGACAGAGACAGATGATGTAGACAGTCAGCGATTTACCGCCCACTTGGACAATAAGCCCATGCAAGAACAGACTGTTAGTTGGTCACAGTCTCCAGTTCCTTTCCAAGCCCCACCATTACTCATCTTGAAACTCTTCTAATGTGCTCATGGAGCACCTACTGCAA
>NW_021865613.1:0-871 GCF_006229205.1 Suricata suricatta | reverse complement strand
CTTGCTAAAGAGCATCTATAAAACCAATAGGTAACATCATACATAGCAGTGAAAGTCTTAATGCTTGCTTCCTAAAATCAGGAACAAGGTAAGGACATTTGCTCTAGGTTGGAAGTTCAAGCCAGGGCAATAAGTCAAGAAAAGATACAAGGCATGTAGATCAGAAAGAAGAAATAAAACTACTCCAGTTTTCAGATGACATTATCAAGTATAACATCTCAAGGAATCTACTCTTAGAACAGGTTAGCAAGTTCAGAAAGATTGCAGGATACAAGATCAACATACCCAAAACAATTACATTTCTATATATTAACAATGAACACATGGACATCAAAATTCAAAATGCAATGCTATTTATCATTATGAAAAATAAAATGAAGCTTTTAGGTGTAAATCTAAACAAAAATTATAGGAATTGTACAGTGAAAGCTACCAAATATTGATAAAAGTAACTAAAGACCTAAACAAATGGAGACATATAGTGGATGAGCCAAAAGACTTAATATAGTAAAGATGTCAATTATCCCAACTGATACATAGGTTTAACACAATCCCTACCAAAAACCTAGCCAGATTTTCCTATAGGTATTGACAAGATAATGGTAAAACCTGTATGGAAAGGTAAAAGAACTAAAACAGCTAAAATAATTTTGAAAAGAAAGCACAAGCAATCAGTTTTACCCTGTTTCAAAACTTCTATTTGCCACAATAATCAAGACTGTGCCCCACCGGCAGAGGATCAGACACATAGATCAATGGACCGAGCAGAGAACGCTGAAGCACACTCACACAAATGTGCCCACCTAATTTTGACAAAAGTGCAAAAGTAACTCAATGGAAAAAAGACAGGCGTTTCAGCAAAAGGTGCTGG
>NW_021865612.1:0-871 GCF_006229205.1 Suricata suricatta | reverse complement strand
AACAAAGCACAATCAAGTGCAATGTAGTGTGAACCTGACATGGATTCTCATTTATATAAACATGGGGAGAAATTTTTTATGACAATAGAAACATTGATTATTGATTATTAACTAATATAAAGAAAAAAATGAAGTTTGATTAATATGATAATGGTTTAATGGTGTCTTTTGTTAGAGTTTCAGGGATAAAATGTGTGGTTTGCTTTAAATGCTTTAGCAAAGAAAGAGGAAGAAAAAAAGGAGCATGTCAATCACGTATGGCAAAATCTTGATAATTTGGGCATTAAACATATCATTATAGTTCTTTTATACCTTTAATATATTTAAAACATTTTCAGTAGGATGACTCCACTGACAGAAATTACCTGGAGGGACAGACAACACATTTTAATTTAGACAAGATCTGGATGTATTTAGTCTGTCTCTACAATTAACTGATATACTCAATTAATAGGCAATCAGTATGGAAGTTCCTCAAAAAATTAAAAATAGGACTACCCTACAACCCAGCAATTACACTAGCTGTGTATCCAAAGGATACAAAAATGCTGATTTGAAGGGGCACATGCACCCTAATGTTTATAGCAGCACTGTCAACAGTAGCCAAATTATGGAATGAGCCCAAATGTCCATCTACTGATGAATGGATAAAGCAGATGTGGTGTATATATGTGTGCGTATAAAAAATTGTGTATGAAAAAAATGCATATGTGAAAAAAATGTCATTTTTTGATCACCAAGTAATATTGGAATATAATGTATAATGTATAAGTATAATGGAATATTACTTGGTGATCAAAAAAAGGAAATCTCACCATTTGCAACAATGTGAACTAAAGGGTATTATGCTAAGAGATTTAAATGAGTCAGA
>NW_021865611.1:0-871 GCF_006229205.1 Suricata suricatta | reverse complement strand
AGCATTAATAATTAAAGGAGAAAAAGGCCTACAAAAACAATAAAACGCTGTTCATTCTTTTCTCCAACTTTGAGCCAAGTCAAGGTGTATATGTTACAAGAAATATCTCGTTGACCTTTGCAAAGATTGACAAAGCCTGTAAGCAGCTGGAGGCAATCAGTTCTCAAGAATTGGTAGCTCATGGTAATTAGCG
Organism: Suricata suricatta; assembly: GCF_006229205.1. Lineage (NCBI taxonomy): Eukaryota > Metazoa > Chordata > Mammalia > Carnivora > Herpestidae > Suricata > Suricata suricatta. The sequence continues at coordinate 678 of NW_021865611.1, read as the reverse complement.
CTCAGATACCCACGGTGACTTTCATCATCCAGTTTTCCTGAAATAGTTTGAGAATAATTGATTCCTTGATTCCATTTAAGGGTAAGATCTTCAGGGCACCTGGGTGGCTCAGTTGGTTAAGCGTCCAACTTCGGCTCAGGTCATGATCTCACAGTTTATGGGTTCGAGTCCCACATGGGGCTCTGTGCTGACAGCTCGGAGCCTAGAACCTGCTTCACATTCTGGGTCTCCCTTTCTCTCTGCCCCTCTGTCACTCATGCTCTGTCTCTCTCTCTCAAAGATAAAATAAACTTAAAAAAATTAAAAAAAAATCTTCAATGCCCATTCTTACGGTTTTTTATTTTGTTTTATTTTCAAATCAATCTTTTTTCTCAACTAACTCTATTGCTTAAATTATTCCTACTTTACCCTTTTATTTTTCAAGGAATTATTTCCATTTTAAGGAGTCATACTGGGGCCAGGATTGCCCGTAAGGTGTTTTGCTGTTGGAGGTTATAATAGTGTGAATAGTTTTGTGACGGACTGGGATCTCTTTGGGACGGACCTGTGTCAAACACGATGAAGATTTCCACCTGTCTTGCTTCAGCTTATTATTCCTATTTTGACTTTCACAGTCGCAGATCTATCAAAGGCTGGACCAGGGCGCCTGAGTGGCTCAGTTGGTAGAGTGTCCGGCTT
>NW_021865610.1:0-871 GCF_006229205.1 Suricata suricatta | reverse complement strand
CTTGCTAAAGAGCATCTATAAAACCAATAGGTAACATCATACATAGCAGTGAAAGTCTTAATGCTTGCTTCCTAAAATCAGGAACAAGGTAAGGATATTTGCTCTAGGTTGGAAGTTCAAGCCAGGGCAATAAGTCAAGAAAAGATACAAGGCATGTAGATCAGAAAGAAGAAATAAAACTACTCCAGTTTTCAGATGACATTATCAAGTATAACATCTCAAGGAATCTACTCTTAGAACAGGTTAGCAAGTTCAGAAAGATTGCAGGATACAAGATCAACATACCCAAAACAATTACATTTCTATATATTAACAATGAACACATGGACATCAAAATTCAAAATGCAATGCTCTTTATCATTATGAAAAATAAAGTGAAACTTTTAGGTGTAAATCTAAACAAAAATTATAGGAATTGTACAGTGAAAGCTACCAAATATTGATAAAAGTAACTAAAGACCTAAACAAATGGAGACATATAGTGGATGAGCCAAAAGACTTAATATAGTAAAGATGTCAATTATCCCAACTGATACATAGGTTTAACACAATCCCTACCAAAAACCTAGCCAGATTTTCCTATAGGTATTGACAAGATAATGGTAAAACCTGTATGGAAAGGTAAAAGAACTAAAACAGCTAAAATAATTTTGAAAAGAAAGCACAAGCAATCAGTTTTACCCTGTTTCAAAACTTATATTTGCCACAATAATCAAGACTGTGCCCCACCGGCAGAGGATCAGACACATAGATCAATGGACCGAGCAGAGAACGCTGAAGCACACTCACACAAATGTGCCCACCTAATTTTGACAAAAGTGCAAAAGTAACTCAATGGAAAAAAGACAGGCGTTTCAGCAAAAGGTGCTGG
>NW_021865609.1:0-871 GCF_006229205.1 Suricata suricatta | reverse complement strand
AAATGTCCTCCAGTTACACCATTCTGACACATGATTGTAGCTGATGAATCTGTCGGCTTGCCTCCCCTGGTGTTTCTAATTGAAAGGAGAACTACCATCCTACTTTTCCAAATCTGTTTCTCATGAAGAGCAAAGCTATCTTTATAAATGTGTAGGGGGAAAATATGACTTTTGGCCCTAGACCTGAAAGTTTCTGGGTAGCACATTCACAACTAACACCTCAAAGTTTAAGTTTTAGGTTTAAGCTACTCTACCTCAAGTTTACTCAAGTAACTTTAGATCAGGTCGCAATCCAGGATGTTCTTTGGCACAGGTGCAGGGGATAAATTCCAAACTTAATGCGCTAACACTTACTTACTGAGCACCTACAATATGATGTTTATTTTTCTAAAAATATGCTTCTTATAATCCCTGCAATAACCCTGCAGAACTGAATATTTATCCCATCTGCAGAGGAAGGTCATGATGCTTTGTGAAGGTAAGCAGATGTCCAAATCCAAATATGACTCTCTCAATTTAAAGTCTTTAATCATTTTGTAATTCCTCTCCAATTTATGAAAACTTACATGTTTAAAACTCTATAACTACTGGGAAACCTATCAAGTCAACTCTGCCACTGTAAACACCAAACCATTCATTTATGCAAATATGTTTATTTGGCAAGTTCAAATTCTATTGCAAGGGCTATATGAAATTGAATTAATTGTTAATCTGTTTTTCCCGATTTGCTGTTTTCTATCAGACAGACATAAATCCCATACAACTTCAGGATTATTTCTATGATTATATTCAATTTAGTTACATTGTTTTCTGTACTTCAACATAGACATCTACAAGTTGACCTTGCATTATTAAAAAAAAAAGTATTACA
>NW_021865608.1:0-871 GCF_006229205.1 Suricata suricatta | reverse complement strand
GTGTCTCAACATGGACTTCCTTAAATTGACATAAATGCAGCTGATCATCATCTGACTGCATGTCTACTGAGATTAAAAAAAAAAGTTGGAGATAATTTAAAGAAGACCCCTGCAAATACAGAAGTCATCAAGTGTTTATATTTAAGATATATGTTATTTAAATGACAGTGTGAGAAGCAGGGCAAAAAACAATCCTTCCGAAAGAAATCTTAAATTTCTTAGCCAAAGGAAGACCTTCCTTGGCTTACTAAATGCATGGCCTTGGAAACCTCTGGAAGTCTGTTTTCTCTACAAAAGAGATAATAGTACCTATTTCACAGAGGAGCTGTGATGATTTAATGAGCTAATATGTGAAAAGATTCACAACAGTACAAGCATGTTTGTAGCAATATAAAGATGTCTTTAATATAATTTTTATTGGTGGTTAATTTCTTTTTGAAAATAGCAGTCATTTCTCACAGGAACATTCCCAGTGAGACTCCTTGAAGTGACTGACCACTGACGTCTGCTAACAGCTGTCTGTCAATAATATACTGTAAAGCGTTTCTTAATTTAGCAATTTTATTTCTTTCTTCCTGATATGATAGAGTATGGGTCACCTCACTAGACCACCTCCCAAATCAATGTTTTTTTTCCCATTGGTTACTCTGTAATTTTAAGTAACATACATTTAACTATATCTTTTCCAAGTATATTCTGCTTTCTGCTTTGCCAGAGGAAAGTATTGGTGACTGTTCTTCCACTCTACCCTTCTCCATCCATTCCACTTCCCCAATTCAGTCATTTGTGCTTTTTCTTTTATACTGTTTAGGGTTTGTTAATGTTTATCAAGAGTCAAAATTGGTTACTATTTAAAAATGGAGTACGTAAT
>NW_021865607.1:0-871 GCF_006229205.1 Suricata suricatta | reverse complement strand
GTTTGGTTGATTCCAGACATGGAGCAGAGAAAATCCAAGATGATACTGGCACATATTATTGTTGAGAGCAAGAAAGTGCTCAGAGTGATGAGATCTATCAAATGGACACAGAAGCCATTTTGAATGACTGCCCACCAGCCAAATTATGGACAATATGGACATCAAAGTCAGTCATGCTAGGAACAGATTGAAACTCATTGAATAAAATGGGAAACCATGCGTTCATACTTATAATTACTAATTACAAAGGGGAAAAAAAAGAGTAACTTTACAGAAGAAGAGCCTAGCAAGTGATGGAAGTAAGCCTCAGTGATGTGGCAAATCAGATTCATGCGCCACTGGATAGGATGCTGTGAGGTGAACTCGGCATCACTCCTGCGGTATTCTGCCAAAGATGTGTGACTTGAACCTAATTGTGAGGAATACAAACTGAAGGACTCTTTCAAATAGCTGACCTGTAATTTTCAAAAAGGCCAAGTAAGGTCATAAAAGTCAAAACCTGAGGAATTGCTTCAATGAAAAGACTCAAGAGACAGGACAACTAAATGCAAGATGTGAGTCTTCCCTGGATTCTCTTACTACCACGGACATTACTAGGATAACCAGCAATACTTGCATGGGGTCTAGGACCGAGTAGTAGGAATAGATAAACGCAGGGGCGCCTGGGTGGCTCTGTCGGTTAAGCGTCCGGCTTCGGCTCAGGTCATGATCTCGCGGTTCGTGGGTGTGAGCCCCGCCTCGGGCTCTGTGCTGACAGCTCGGAGCCTGGAGCCTGCTTCCGGTTCTGTGTCTCCCTCTCTCTCTGACCCTCCCTGTTCACGCTGCCTCTCTCTCTGACTCTCAAAAATAAGTAAAAAAAAAAAAAAAAAAA
>NW_021865606.1:0-871 GCF_006229205.1 Suricata suricatta | reverse complement strand
TGAGATCATAGCCTGAGCCAGGATCAACAGTCATATGCTTAACCAACTGAGCCACCCAGACGTCCCTATATACATCATTTTTAATGCTAAACAAATACATATATGTGTAAATATATACACTGAATTAATATTATACAACCACTAAGAATGCAGTCCCTAAATACAGTGTACTTAAACATTTTTCTAACGTTGGGGACTTTGGCATTCTCCATCTCCCCTTTTATTTGGTATAAACTTGCTATGAACCTCTTAGAACAAAACCCTCATTGATAGATCCAAAACTCTACTATGGATTTCTAAAAGAAGAATTACTAGATGCAAGGGAACCTGGGAGAGTTTGAGCCCTGCTTTGGGGCTCCACGCTGGGCATGAAACCCACTTAAAAAAAAAAGAATTACCAGGTGCAAATGAGTATCATAACTAAAACTAATGATACATCCATCCAAATTATTTTTCAGAAAGAGGGTTTTGATTACACCAGCTCCCTAAGGGTATAAATGCTGTTTGAACAAAGTATCTATTTTATCTCACCCTTGCCAGTACTGAGCAGCAGTACCATTAAAAACAGAAAATTAATCAGACAAACAGAAAATCTCCTTTCATTTACGAAGTGAAAAGTGGTATCATTTTTACTCAATCTGCATTTCTTTGATTGCTAATAAAGTTACTTTAAAAAATACATTTTCAGGAGTTTGCCTCCGTTCTTGAATGAGTGATAATGAGTTTGGCTCACGAATATGGTGAGGGGTGCTTTTTATTTCTGATATTTTATGTGCTTTTGATACAACAAAGTCTTCTAGTGAGGGTTACTTTTTTTCATGTAAACTCACATTTCTAAAGTTTATCCTGGTATTGCTTTTGTTTTTGTTTT
>NW_021865605.1:0-871 GCF_006229205.1 Suricata suricatta | reverse complement strand
GGTTTCCCCAGGAAGGTGGAGATTTTTATCTGTTTTCACCACTGTATCCCCAGAACTAGTATGGAGTCTGGCACATAGTAGGCGCTCTGTAATCATTAGCTGAATGGGTGAATTCTTACTGCTCCCTGCAGTGAATGTGAGCTTGTGTTTGCACACAGATGCATGTGTGTGGGGTGGAGGCTGGGCCATCCTTAGGAGGGTGCTGTAGCAATACATTCTGCAAGATTTGATGAGCACCCACTTTCTAGAAGGTGGGAATTTTTAATTAAACATTTGTTTTAACTTTTTCCTAATGTTTGTTATTTTGAGAGAGAGAGAGAAAAAAATAGAGCATGAGTGGGGGAGGTGCAGAAAGAGAGAGAGAAACAGAATACGAAGTAGGCTCTAGGCTCCAAGCTCTGAGCCCAAGACAGAGCTCAAACTCACAGACCACGTATCATGACCTGAGCCAAAGTCAGATGCTTAACCAACTGAGCCACCCATCACCACTTAAATCAAACACTGAAGTAGAAGGTGGCTACAGTTTGGTGAGGAAGATGAGACAGTATGTCAAATAATTATTGACATAGACACAAACAGCTTAGTCTCTGGTTCTGATGGGAACAGAAAACCACGATCAAGTGCTTGCTACAGTGTACCACACACAGGGCTGTGTGCTTGACTTCTTCCCAATCCCCCCAATCACTTAGTGAAGCCAATATAATTCTTAGTATTCCCTTCACCTTTTACACAGGAGGAGCCAGGCTCAGAGAGGACGCTTAGGCAGCTTGATCAAGATCACATATCTACAAAACGACCTAGTACTAAACTGGAGTTCATTTGGAATCAGAGTCTATGCTTTTAACCACTATTCCAGAAAGATGTAACTGAC
>NW_021865604.1:0-1744 GCF_006229205.1 Suricata suricatta | reverse complement strand
GGGGGGGGGGGGGGGGGGTCTTCTGTGCCTGCACTGCAGCAGGGAGCGGACCACCTACCGGGAGGCGGGGAGCCCAGGGTCCACGCCCATGCTGGCCCTCCAGCCACAGCTGTGCCCTCCCTGGCCTCCCAGGTCTTCACTCCGAGGCCGTGCAGGTGGCCAGAAGAGTGAGGGCCGAAGCTGGGGAGCGCATCTCAGGAGGCAGCCGGCTTCCATCAGTGGGCGCCGCTGTCCCCTGGAGACTCCAGGTCTGCCCCTGGGCTGCCTTCCAGGGCAGGCGAGAACTCCTGGTGGGCCGCCCCCCCTCCCACGCCTGCAGGGAAAGGGCCTCATCGGGGGCCTTCCCAGCCTGGGCCTCGGAGCCGCAGCCGCACCAAGACCCAGGTGTTCCCAGCTTGGAACCGTGGGGGGCTGTGGGGCAGGCCCAGAAAAGGCTTGGCACCGGTGTGGCTTTGGCAGAGCCTGGAGGGACAAGGGGGCTGCCCCGAGGAAGCCAGGCCACGGGGGCCTCATGCTGCCTGTCCTCGCTGCAGAGGCTCTCCGCTTCCCAGGGCATTCTGAGGTCTGGGTGTTTCAAATCTCTCACCCTCTTCTTTCTCCAGTGAAGCTTGGCTCTGGCTATGGGAGGTCAGACACAGGGGCCCGGCTGGGGTCACCTGAGGCCCAGAGAAGCTGCTGAGTGGCACGGGGGGCTGCCTGAACAGGGTCCCACCCACCACCATTGGCCTCACAGGGGCAGTGCGCCGCTGAGCCCCCGCCCCCACCTCCAGACCTGAGTTCTGGTCTCCACGGCCTCGTTGCGGAGCCTGAGGTGCCACTGGAGGGGGGCCCACATTCTCATCAACAGCACTGCCCTCCCCGGGCTGAGCACCAGGTAGCTGTGAGCACAGTCCTCTCCTGGGTCCCCAGTTCTGTCCCCACCACCCCGACTCCTGGCCTCTTGTCACACAGACTCTGAGACACACCCCCTAGTCACTTGTTCTACAAAACACATGGGAGTTTTTCTAAGCCTCTGAGCCTTCATACATACTGTTCTGTCTCCATACCCTTCCCCTCTGGCCTGCTGGGTCAATTCCTACAGCTTCCTCAGGACCAGTGCAGGCTGTGCCCTCCCCAGACACCCAGGCCCGCAGGGACCCACTCTGGTGCTGGGCTCCCTCCGGTTTGTGACCACCCTCCCCTGCCCCCACCAGGCAGGTGCAGTGTCTGTGACCGCCTTCCCTCTGGCAGCAGCCTCCCAGAGGGACCAGGAGGGGGTGAGTACAGAGGGCTGGGCCTCAGGGACAGGTGGGAGCTGCAGCTGTGGCCTCCCCTCACCCAGGGCTGTGTGGATGGGCCAGGCAGCCCCCTTCCCTGTGCCCCCAGCACGGGACCCCCATGGGGAGCAGGGCTGTCACGATGGGTCGCACAACGGGTCCAGGCAACCCCCAAGGCCAGTCCCTCCTGGGCTCCCCACCCCAAGCCCCCTCCTGCTGGCCCATGGACCCCTTGGGTCTAGGGCTCCCCTCACAGCCCTTCTCTGGGACATGGGGGGAAAGGGCCCCCTCCAAGCGCTGAAGCAGGACGGGGCATGGGAGGCACGCAGCCGGTGGCAGGTCCCGAGGTGGGTGTGCCCGGCGGGGGCGGGTCCCGGCTCGCAGTCAGCAGGTGTCAGCCGAGCGGTCAGGGTCGCGAAGCCTGGCGGCGTCCCCAGCCTCACGCCCACGCAGGGTGCCCGCCTGGCCCCATGTCCAGGCACGAGCGC
>NW_021865603.1:0-871 GCF_006229205.1 Suricata suricatta | reverse complement strand
GTCAGATGGCTCAGGATTCTCTTGCAATGAGGATATTACTGATGAGAAATTTTTAAAGGCCTGAGGGAAAACCCTCCCTCAATTATGGAACACTTCCAGTATATCTTAGTGGAGTTGGAAATGTGTATGTAATATCCTGATAAGAGTCTTTTCTGCAAGTCCAAAGTTGTTTAGGCAACCTGGTCCAGAAACATTCCCCAAATGTAGCTAAACTCCAAAAATTAAAAGGCTCGTGTTCTATTTTCAAATCCCTGTTTCACTGCGGGCTTCTCTTACTCCAGTCTATTCAAATGACACCACACAGATTTGAAAGGAGGAAATATTTTATCTATTTCATTTCTAAAGTCAATAAATTTATTCTGAGGGCCAGCATGCAGCAGGTGCTAAAGATTCGATGGTGAATAAGCATCATCTCTTCCATTAAGGAGCTTCAGTTTTTAATTCCGAAGTGTTCCCACAATGCCATGATGGTACTAATGAGAGCTGCTTTCTGCCGGTGCATTCCAATTCCTTTGAGGGTCATCATCATCCTGCAGTAGGCAGAGTAGGTTTTGCAATCTCCACATTACAAACAAGGAGCCTAAGATGAGAAAAGGTATGTGTTCTCTCCCAAGACCCGTAACTTGTAAATAACACATCTGAAACTCAAGCCCACTTAAACAGGGAGTCCCATTTATGGAATCAAGAGTGCTCCCAGATTATAGTTGAGACTTGGTATTTATTTTTTTTTAATTTAAAAAATTTATTCATTTTTGAGAGACAGATAGAATGCGAGTGGGGGAGGGGCAGAGAGAGAGGGAACAGAACCCGAAGCAGGCTCCAGGCTCTGGGCTGTCAGTGCAGAGCTGAACAGGGGGCTCGAACCCATAAG
>NW_021865602.1:0-871 GCF_006229205.1 Suricata suricatta | reverse complement strand
AACTCTAGTTCCCTTCCATTTTAAGAATAAGACAATGTAGATGGACTATGATATCAATACTAAGTAGCCTGATTCTGATCAGAGCCACCAGTAAGCCATCTGATGAAATTATGAAGGGCTAATATTGGAACCATAAGGAATTCCTACCTAGATAACTAAAAGAGAATCTCTCATCATGACTGAACAACTTTAAAACAAAACCCTCTTTCTAGTCCTTCTTCAGCAAGCTAAAAGCAATTCCAGGGAATCTAGAAGCAAAGTAGTAGAGGACGTACAACAAGACTTTCCCTTATATAAAAATCCTTTCATGATCATGGTTTTATTATTAACTGCTTTCATCACCACTAACATTAATTGAGTGCTTTTATGTTCAGTGCATCATTTCATGCATTCTCATCATTTCATCTGCATGCTCACGCCGCAATTTTATAAACAAAGAAACTACAACTTAGAAATGTTAGGTATACTGCCCTAGTCAGAGAGCTAGTCAAGAGCACCATTCCAAAATTTTCCTCATGTATTTCCTCATGCTAGAAAGTATTTTCTAGTCACTAACTCTGCATGATCTCACTTCAACAGAAGTGCCTAACAATAACTACCATGCACACCTTCCACACAAAGAAGGTACCACGGGCTGAGTTTCTGACTGGGTATCTGCGTATCTGGGAATACTCTTGAGTACCTGGGAATCCACTGAGACTTAAAGTCTCAAGTCTATTCATTTGATCATAGGGTCTGTGCTCTCTGGCCAGCGACTCCAGTGCTGCCTTTCAAGCATTAAGACTCCCTCCCTTCTATCAACTCACTTTACCAATCACCAATCCACAGGGCTATTGTAAAAAGACCCCAAAATGAGAACTTCCTTCCTATT
>NW_021865601.1:0-871 GCF_006229205.1 Suricata suricatta | reverse complement strand
TCTCTCTCTCTCTCAAAAATAAAAACATTGAGAAAAGTTAAAAATAATCTTAATACACCTTAAAAATGGTATTGCATCAAAATTTAAGCCAAAATACTTATTCATATCAACACCTTCAATAAAATAATTATTGGGATGTGACTCATCTTTTCTCTTCATTATTTTGTACTGGTCCACAGAACATGTACTGAGGGCAGAGGTAGAACATGTTTGTGTGTCAGGTCTGGGAAAACCTGAGGGACAACCGAGGCATGGTACTTTATCTAAAATGTCATGCCAGTAACTTAAAACCTTTCAGGACCTTCCCATCATCTTCTTTCAGATGACTTGTCTTGAACCTTTCTTTTTCCATGATGTATTTTTAGAAACAGGAAGTTTATTTGAGTGTGAAACATGATTTTTCTCCAGTTTAGAAATAGGATAGTGGAGTGGAAATAATAAAATCTCTAAAGAGCTAACATTGAATTTCCTTTTTACCACTTCTTTGTTTGGAATACTGAGAAATGTATTAAACTTCTCAGATCTTCTTTTTTTTTTTTTTTTTAAATCTACAGACTGGTAAAACTACGCTGTAGAATTTCCAGAAAAATGAATAAGGTGTTTAAAGCACTTGCTGCAAACATGGTTAGTCACTGCTGAATGCTTATTTTCTCCTTTGTGGAAGCTTTAACTTAACAAAATTGTGATAGGCTCCTAATTCCTCTTTAAAAATTTTTTTTTAATTTTATTTATTTTTGAGACAGAGAGAGACAGAGCACGAGTGGGGGAGGAGCAGAGAGAGAGGGAGAAACAGAGTCCGAAACAGGCTTCAGGCTCTGAGCTGTCAGCACAGAACCCAATGCGGGGCTTGAACCCACAAACTGTGAGATCA
>NW_021865600.1:0-871 GCF_006229205.1 Suricata suricatta | reverse complement strand
ACTATGTAAATTTCTAAGTGATACCAGCACTAGGAGAAACTTTTGTTCTAATGAGCTGACTCTGGCTGGGCTCCTGGATGGGGGCTGGTCGCCAAAAAGTCCGAGCCATGGTTAGGGGCTTGGAATGTTTAGCCCAACGGCCCCATCCCCCAGAGAGGGAAGAGAGGCTGGAAATGGAGTTAAGAATTGATCATGCCTACATTAGTAAGCCTCCATAAAATCCCAGTCCTATGGGTTTGGATGCTTTGTAGGTTGGGGACACAACCATGTACTGGGAGGGTGGCATACCCCAAATCCATAGGGGTCCCCCAAGAACTCTCCCCACCTCTCTCTTCATCTGGCTGTTCATCTGCATCCCTTATCATATCCTTTAATAAATGGGTAAATGTAAGTAAGTGTTTCCCTGAGTTCTGGAATGAATGAATGAATGAATGAATGAATTGAACCGAAGCAGGAGATTGCGGGAACCTCTGATTTGTAGCAGGGCAAAAGCTGTGAGTAACCTTGTTGGGACTTGCTACGTGTGACTGGCATCTGAGGTGGGGTGGGAGAGGTCTTGTGGGACTGAGCCCCCAACCTGTGGGATCTACACGACCTGCAAGTACATAGTATTAGGACTGCGTTATATTCTAGGACACCCCGTTGGTATCACAGTTGGGGAAAATCCCTCACTCATTGTTGGGAGTAAAGTGTTCTCAATGAGTATCAAGGAGACACATAGGAGAAATTGGGTTTTCTCTACTCTGGAATAATACCGGGCTTTCTCAATATATCAGCAGTCAAATATTAAAAAAATTTTTTTTAATGTTTTATTTATTTTTGATACAGAGAGAGACAGAGCATGAGAGGGGGAGGGGCAGAGAGAGAAGGA
>NW_021865599.1:0-871 GCF_006229205.1 Suricata suricatta | reverse complement strand
TCTCACGACCCTGAGATCACCACCTGACCCAAAATCAAGAGTCAAATGACGGAGCCACCCAGGCACCCCCCTGCATGACTTTTAAATCCCACTTTTGCACGTGATAAATTCCAATAAGAATTTGGGTCCAATTTGGGTTTTCCAGACAAGCCCATTGATCTCCCTGTTAATTACTCAACAACGATATATGTATGTGCCAGGTACTGTCCTACGCAGGCATTAGTAACATTTTAAAATGTTAGAGCTTAGGAAATAGATTTTACCATCTATCTTATTTTTCTTATTCTTTTTAGACTTTCCCAGGCTCTTCTTATTTGCTTAGTTTCCGTTTGAACTTTAGAATCAGTTTGATAGTTCCAAAATAAATTATCTTGGTGTTTTTATTGGGATTACACCGAATTTACAGATTAATTTAGGGAGAACCGACATCTTTGTCATGCCGAAATCTTCTGAACAAGAGCATAGTATGTGTGTGTGTGTGTCTCTCAATAGTGTTTTACTTTTCTTCATATAAATTGTTCACATGTTCTGTATATTTTACCTTTTTAAATTTTTTTCCTTCTAACTGGCTATATAAAAGCTTTTATGACTTTTGAATTTTCTCACTGTTTCTAATAGTTTTTCATCAGATAATCTTGCTCTTTCTGGTAAGCAATCATACCATCAGCAAAGAATGATGCTTTTATTTCACTTTTTCCAATTTTTATTTTTACTTATTTTGTTATCGCTTATATTGGCTAAATAACAGTGGTGAAAAAGAAGACCCTTAACTTATTCCTGATATTAATGGCAATGCTAGTCTAATATAAGCTTCTTTGTCATAGCTAGAAGCGGAAGTGTCCATTCAGAAGTTTTTAATCATAAAAATCTG
>NW_021865598.1:0-871 GCF_006229205.1 Suricata suricatta | reverse complement strand
CAATAAAGAATGAGTCACTGTACCATCCCAAAGTATTGTTCCAGAATATACCACTGTTTGTTTCAGTTAATCTCTGCCTTTCTATGCATCCCTCATACCTATCAGTTTACTGATATAGATTGGGAGGGTCTCTTTGATTATTCAGGAGACAATCTTTTTTTTTTTTTTCAAACTAGCTGTTAAGTATACATCATGAAAATTGCTCCCAGAGTTTTAAAAGACATTGTCTATCATTCGAGTTTTGTATTGTGAGGTTTTATCTTTGGTACTTCCTTCACTGGTATTTTAATGGGAACTTAGAAGCCACACTAGGACCCATCAGGTAGAAGCTACTTTAAATGAGATCTTTGAATCAAAATTTCACAACTAAAATAATAGATGATTTTTACTTATTATTGATGCTTTCTTTTATATCATTAGTAATTTTAGATAATGAATGCATTATTGATGAATTCAGAAAAAGGTAATAGTTGACAATAAAAAAGAAGAGTTTAAGAAACAAAGGCTAGATTTTCTGCTTTTTTACAAGCTTAAATGTAAATTTTAAATTATTATAGATTTTTTTTCTATAGGAGATTGTAAATATTCAATGGTGTTCTGATATTGTTAAGCAGTTTTCCTGGTAACTATGAATTATATCCAAATATAAATGTGTCAGCAATGTAACAGTTTAATTCAATTATCATTAAGCATTTGTCTACTTTCCAGTACAGCCTGTATACTTTCTTTGCCATGAAATACAATGCTTAGCAAAGTAAAATAAAACATATTTTTCTTTTTCCTTTCTAATTTGGAAATATACATGGCTAATGTCTCTGGATTTTGAATACATTCATCTTTTTCTAATGCTTTCTCTAGGTCATAAATTTGA
>NW_021865597.1:0-871 GCF_006229205.1 Suricata suricatta | reverse complement strand
TTTTTTTTCTTTAGCAGGTTTCCCAGAGGCCCCTTTGCAATTTCTAGAAATGGTATGCTGCCTATCTCCTTTCCTGATCTCCCACCATATCATCCATATCCTTACCTAAATTGACCTTTTCCCTATATATTTATCTAAAGAAGAGAGACAGAGAGAATGAGAAAGGGGAGAAGCTTATCCTTTTACTCCTGATGAGAGCATAAGGAAATTGTGACCATCACCTTGCCTACAATCTCTCCTCCAGGAAAGATGTAGAACTGTCAGAACAAACATGTCCCGCCCTCACCTCCTTGCTGCAACAGGTGTCCCTTTAGGAGCTTCTGTTCACCTGAAGAGTCAAGCAAGAAATCCAAGATCATTTGGACCAAAGGGAGCCCCACATCTAGCAGAGGACCGGGAGGGAGGGAGCACCATGTGGACACTGCGAGCATGGCATTCAGGTGGGGAAGGCGGGAATAAAACCCATTCCTTATCCCCGCCTCCTCAAGACTTCAAAATGCCTTTTGCCAGAGAGTGGCCAATCCTGTGGTCTGTAGGTAAAGATAAATGAAGGCACCTGGCTGAGATGAACAATTCGACATAGAGGAAATATCCCATGTCAGGAAGTTCTCAGTAACAAGCCAATCCTGACTTTGGCAGCAGCAGCAGAACATGGCATGAGATAGGAAAACCAAAAAAATAAACAAACCAAAAACCAGCAGTGTAAGGCTGTGTGATTTAATGACACACACCTGCAATCTCTGAGAAATCACTGCTTAGTGGTACATTCTAAAAACTAATCTTTAAAATGACTATCCTGAGGGGTGCCTGGGCGGCTCAGTCGGCTAAGCTTCCAACTTTGGCTCAGGTCATGATCTCACGGTTTGTGGGT
>NW_021865596.1:0-871 GCF_006229205.1 Suricata suricatta | reverse complement strand
TTGCTCTCTAAGCCAACCTCTAAGAGGACTTGTGGTCATATTTGTTTACATTTCCTTTGCAGAACTACTTTCTCCTCAGCTTTACATAAATTTCAAGACACTTATGACCAACTGGACATCCATTTGCTGAGTATAAACTTCACTTTTGAGAAGAAGAAAGAAAAATGGTTATAACAATAGCTTACTAGTTGGGGCACCAGGGTAGCTCGGCAGGTTAAGCACTGATCCTTGATTTCGGCTCAGGTCATGATCTCACAGTTGGTGGGATTGAGTCCCACATCAGGCTCTGCACTGAATGTGGAGCCTACGTGGGATTCTCTCCCTCCCCCCGCTCAATCCCCTTTCAAAAATAAGTAAATAGGGTGTGTGTATTTTCTCAATAAAGAGAGGCTTGATCAGAAAAAAAAATAAGTAAATATTAAAATTTTTTTCAAAAATAGATATTAAAATTTTATAAAAAATAAATAAATAAAATTAAAATAAGTATTAATGACCATGTCTGTAATGTACCTTGTGGCTTGAGTATATGCACATTTACCTGATAAAGTGAATGTACACATTATTTCCTCTTTGAAAGTTCCATGACAATTGAAAAGTATGCATTGTGTTGCTCCTTACGGCTATGCTGATTTCGCATGCCACTCACTTATGATGACTTTTCAACCTTCTTTATTATTAGGAATCCATTTTTCCATGATTGTTCATCAGCTTGACTACAGGGCTCTCTGTGTGGTCTTACTCTTAACTTTTGGTCATTTTTCTTTTGATTTGAATGATTGCACGACTCCCTAATTTCAGCTATTCTAGAGGATTTAACCCTGAGCTCTCAACCTCTTTTCCTTCAGCTCCTTTCACTGTTCTCTTCCAGTCA
>NW_021865595.1:0-871 GCF_006229205.1 Suricata suricatta | reverse complement strand
CCAGCCAGCCTGTCAGCCCATCTCATGAAACCTGTGCCTCTGTATAAGTGAGGGAGACACACAATCTGAAGCAGCTTCCAGGCTTCCGAGCTGTTACCACAGAACTGGATGAGGGGCTCGAACCCACAAACCGTAGGATCATGACCTGAGCTGAAGTCGGATACTTTACCGACTGAGCCACCCAGATGCCCCTACTTCTTCAACTTATCATGAATCTCGACTCGCACTTTAGTCCCTTTGTTATATTTTAAATTCGAAGCCCACTGCTGCAGTACTGTGGGCCGGGAAACACAGGCCTTCCAGGCATGGCGGCACCAGCCATCTCTTCCTCCCTCTCCGCACCCCCGGCCATTCTCCCAACCTTGGGATCAGTCCTACTGTTTTGTCCAGATCATCCTTCCACTAACAGAGAGGCACAAATGCCTAATCTAATAGCTTCCTCCTTTAAGCTATTCTTCTATTCTCCAGTCTCAGTGGTTGGCATTTCAATAGCTGCACACAAGAAAGAGATTTCCTCAAACACGCTAAGAAAATAGCTGCACATAGTCCTTTGTTTCTCAGCTCCTTAATCCTCTTCTCAGATATGGCCCCCCAAATTAACTGCAATACTCAGAGTGTCACACTAAAATTCACAGCTTTGACGAATATGCGGTAATTAAGCTATTTATAAAATATATAATTTGAAAATCTGGCATTTCGTGTGCCAGGATTATTCTCTGTGGAGACTAAGCTCTGAAGCACGTGGAAGGCACAGCCAGGAATGGAAATTAATAAGGATGCTCCCTTGTGAGGTTCACCTGTCTCCACATTTCCAGTGCGTGGAGATGAAGCCTCCTGTGAAAAGCCCAGTGAGAGAGGAAGAGGGAGAAGC
>NW_021865594.1:0-871 GCF_006229205.1 Suricata suricatta | reverse complement strand
ATTCTCCTTTCCTGTGGGTTAGTTTAAGTTCTCAGCTACTGAGTCCACTGTAAAAGCAATAAACTTAGTCCTATGTGTCTCCTATATTTCAGGATTTTAAACTTCAAAAAGTATATGTAGTTTTTCCCTGCTCTGCTTCCAAACTTCAGATTACTATCATTATATTGCAATCTGGGTAAAATACCATATACTTTGAAAATTTGGGAGCCATTTAAAGATGTTGACATAGGAATCTCTGGAACTCACCTACTTCCACAGATACACCTACAGCTATATCTAGATGATTTCCCAAAAACTAGCTGGGTGACTTCTATACTGTGGGCAAGTGACAAAAGACCCACTATATCTAGATAAATTCCCAAAACTAGCTGGGTGACTCCCATACTGTGGGCAAGTGACAAAAGACCCACTTAGAAATACATAGGAGAAGCTGAGACACAATCTTGCCAAAAATCCCACCTCTACTGTAGCAACACACAATTGGGGGGCAACTCACAACTTCCAGCTTCTCCTGGAGAAGTGAAAGATTTGGACCCCACATCTAGCACTCAACTTTTTAGACTTGCAACTGAAAGATGGGCCTCCAAAACATCTACTTTTAAAGGCCAACAGTGCTTTGCATCCATGAGACCCACAAGGCTATAAGAAAAACAGAGACAGTTCTTAAATGGTTCCGGTGAACTCACCCATGGCAAACTTCCCATGGCCCACTGCAGAGGCAGGAAACTGAAAGGCATCAGTCTTTCCATGAAAGAACTATTTGCTTATCCTAAAGCTTTGTCCTGAGGGGCAGGATTCTAACTTAAAACACATCTAGGGGCCACTTTCAATATTCTCCAGAGATTACAGAAGCCAGAGGGTGCCTTCTTCA
>NW_021865593.1:0-1745 GCF_006229205.1 Suricata suricatta | reverse complement strand
TTCCTCTTATATTTTTGACTGTTTTAAAAAGTCCAATATTCACATTGTAAAGAAAACATTTCAAACGTGTGCATCACTGAAGTGTTTGTTTCATAGCTATTAATTTTCCCTGCTCAACTATGTAAATGCCTAAATGCTTTTTATTATTGCTCCAGACAAAACACTAATCAAATATAAGTACTACTGATTTAAAGTGTCTGTTTAAAACAGATATCTGGGAATTGAATTAACTATAAATTCTTCTCTTCAAGTAGCAAGGACTGCTTTTTCCAACACCTGTCTTCATAATAGGGCTGTGAAATCTAAGGTCGAGGAGAATGTTGTTTAAAATCTATCACCTTCAGACAATTCTTAACTTCACAATTTTCTTTTCTTTTTCTTATACCATTCCCTACTATTAAAACAGAACAAGAAACAGCAATAAGATTTATTCTTCACTGATGACAGGTAAAGGTCACTTGTACTCTGTAAAGATATATCTGCCATCTCCATAAAATCCATTTATATATGTTAGTGTCACAAAGACAATTGATGGTAAATTCGTTTTAAATTATTTTAAAAGCCCTATTTTACGTGATAGAACAAACGTCAGTGAATCTGAGACAAGACAAATTCTTCATCATCACTTCATCATCACTTCAGTACCAATGAAAATGCACTACCTGATTTATTTGCCAGAAAGAGTATATAGGGGCAGTTAAATCACTTTTATTTCCCAGGTGATTGGAGAGTTAGAATTATCATATATAAGATATTCTAAAACCTATCAAAAATAATTAATGCTCATGTTATAGACTGAATGTTAGGGTACCCCCCCAAAATTCATGTGTTAAAGCCTAATCACCAATGTGATATTATTTGGATGTAAGGTCTTTGGAACGGTAATTAGCTCATGAAGGTGACACCCTCTGGAATAGGATTAGATTTCCATGTAAGAAGATTCTGGAGAGAGATGATCTCTCCCTCATCCACGGTATTGTGAGAAGCTGTTTGTAAACCAGGAAAAGGCCCCTAACCAAGAATCCAAGCAGGCTGGCACTCTAATATCTAATGTCAAGCCTCCAGAACTATGAGAAATAAATGTTTTCTCTTTTAAGCTCCTCAGTCTATAGTATCTTTTTAGCAACCAGGAGTGGCTTATAATTCTTATAAAATCTTTAGAATTCTTATAAAAGAAGAATTTTATAGACTTTAAACTTTATGAGTTTCTAATATACATACTAACGAACTGAACTAATAAAACATTTTGTCTAGAAGTTCTAGATGATTTGACTTAATAATCTGACTTAAATGGCATATATTTTTATAAACATGTCCAAAGGGACATAGGAAGGGTGACACGTTAGGAGATCAGCTTTTAATACAGTTATTAGGTTGGTAATGGTGATTTAATGTATTAAATGTGTCTTCATAGGTCTCTTAGGCATTCATTGATGGAATATTAACTACCATAAATTGCAAAGAATCTGAGTTCTGCCTGAGCTTCCAAATGCTCAGATATGACTAATTTTAGGTGTCAAATTCTCTCTTGCATTTTCAAGGAGATATGGATGAAGAAAATGAGTGGGATTCATACTGCTTACACTCAGTCTTTCCTGAGGCCTCACATTGGCTCTGGAGTAAGTGTGGAGTTGCTTAGTTCAGAGCAATTCTTCAAGCAAAAGATGTAGAAATATCCCCTGAACCACAGGTATGAAACCATACAAGGGTGGGTGCACCTGAAGGATCTTATAGTTAGTTCAATA
>NW_021865592.1:0-871 GCF_006229205.1 Suricata suricatta | reverse complement strand
AGATTCTTTAGGCTGCAGGGAAGGTGAATGGGAGAACCAGAAGAAAAGTGATGATGCTCATTTATTTGGGGGTAATTGAAGACCCTCTTAGACACAACGGATAGACTATGATGGGAGAGCAGGTGATAGACATCTTAATAGATGCCTTCAGGCACAGGCTAATGCCACCTTCCTCCCCTGCACTTAGTCCCTTGGCACAATGAAGGCTTCCTAGACTTTAGATGCTGTTCTTGGGAAGGAAGGAGAGATTTTATGCTTTGGCAGAGGCAGAGGTGTCTCAGAACAAAAGTTTTAGGTTGAATTATGAAAATTTAGGAATGTTATATACCTTACATATCTGTTTCTAATGTGTACACTGTGTGTTTGGCTCTGTCTTCTGGCTGAAAGAATAATGAAGAAGATTAATTCTGGTGGTGCTGTTGGCTCTGCTCGGTACCAATGGATTTGCCTGTTACCACTTGGTAACTGAGGGTTTTAATGTTTCTAACAAAGGCCCAAGGAAACAACAACAGGGTGTCAGTGAATGTTGAGACCAATCACCATTTTACTATGAAGTACTCTACCAAACTGACCAAATAGTTTTTGATAGTACCACCAGGTAGTTCTTTCTGGATTTGATATACCATAATTTTATCTACTTTTAAAACAACCTAATAACTTGAAAATTTTTTTAATGAATTTTCTTATTTCTTAATGTTTATTTTTGAGAGAGTGTGAGCAGGGCAGGCGCAGAGAGAGAGTGTGTGTAAGAGAGAGAGAGAGAATGAATTTTCTTCATATAAAGAATAGATAGTATATTCAGATTGGTATAATCCAAAAGAAAAAAGGAGTGAGGTGCCTGGGTGGCTCAGTTGGTTAAGCATCTGACTTC
>NW_021865591.1:0-871 GCF_006229205.1 Suricata suricatta | reverse complement strand
TGATGAGAGCCCCATTACTAGGCTCTGCTGCTCTGTGGAACTTATCTGAGCAATCTCTCTCTCTTTCACATCAGTTGGAGCCTCGCTTGGCAATCCTAGAAGGCATCAGTAGTTTGGCTCCTACCTGTTCTTCCAAATGAGTCTTTCCTCGGGCTTTAGGATGTGCCCTTTGAGTCTCAAATTAGACTCTGCTCTGCCCTCAGCCGGAGCTCCTCTTAAATACACAGCCATCAAAACCACACAACTTAATTTTTCTGCCCCTGGGTGTGTCTTTCCTGCTGTATTAGTCTTGACTCCCCTTAGGTATTCAGTAAGAACTTCAAAGGCAAGGCTGTGAGATAAAATGTCATTAGGGAAACAGGGAGGATATCAAGGTTCCATCCATTCATTTATTTATCCATTCTTCATTCAGCTGCCATTCACTATGGACTTACCCTGAATTAGGCCCTGGAGGGTTAAGAAGGAATGAGGATCCTACAGTTTAGTTAGGGCAAGGCATATGGACATATAATCAGAATGTTCAGTGTGCTAAGTGCAATGACAAAGATGCCAAGAATGTAGGTGAGGGAGGGAAAGGAGTATTTCCTTTTCTAAGTGTGGGTGCGGGTGTAGGAGGGTGAGGAGGTAACAGTTTGAAGGAGGAAACTTTACCATAGAGAAGGCCATGTGTAAGATGGGCGCCCGGGTGGCCCACTCCATTAAGCATTTGACTCTTTATTTCTGCTTAGGTGATGATCTCATTATCATGAGATCAAGCCCTGCTTTGGGCTTCTTTGCTGGGCATGGAGTCTGCTTAAGATTCTCTCTCTCCCTCTCTCTCTGCCACTCTCCCACTGCTCACTCTCTGTCTTGAAAATAAGCAGAAGAAGCC
>NW_021865590.1:0-871 GCF_006229205.1 Suricata suricatta | reverse complement strand
TTATGTGTCAACCTGATTGGATCACAAGTGCCCAAATACTGGGCTAAATATTCTTTCTGAGTTTTTCTGTAAGGTGTGTTCAGATGGAATTAGCATTTGGATTGGTGAACTCAGTAAAGTGGTTTACCCTCCCCAATGTGAGTGGACATTATCTGGTCCCTTGAGGACCTGAATAGAGCAAAAATGGGTAGGAAAGAAGAAATCACCCTTTTTGCCTGATTGTTTAAACTGACACATCTGTCTCCTAATGTTCTTGTGGTTTCTAGTTATCAGCCCTTCATATCTGGACTGGGATCTACATCATCAGCTCTCCAAGTTCTTAAGCCTTTGAACCAGAACTTAATTACACAATGGCCCCTCCTGTACCTCTAGCTTGCAGACAGCACATGGTGGACTTCGCAGCCTCCATAATTATGTGAGCCAATTTCTTATAATAAATAGCTATACCTATATGTATACACACATGTACAATTTCCTATTGTTTCTCTTTCTCTAGAGAACTCTGATAGGCAGGGTCTGAAATTTATATGCAAGTGTAGAACTTTAATGTTCAAGCTTCAATGATGTCATGTTAAATCTGCCTTTGCCTGCAAGCTTATTTCTCTTTTCACCAAGTATTAAGATGCTCTCATTAAGGTCACCAAATACTTCTTTGTGCTAAGAAACAGGGCACACTTGAAAACTTGTTTGGATGGATTTGTAATTATATAGTCAAAATACCTATCCCACAGAGAAAGGTGCTGCTGCTTTATCATCTAGTGTACAGTACGAATACAGCTTGACAGGCACCTGATTCTCATTCCATGGAAAGCAACCTTTTTTTCCTGTTCACCCAAAACTTTCCTAGCATTTTCAGTTCTTTTGTGTATGT
>NW_021865589.1:0-871 GCF_006229205.1 Suricata suricatta | reverse complement strand
TCGGACTGGAAAGGAAGAAGTAAACCTATCTCTACCGACAAAGACGTGATCTCATATAAAGACAGACTGAGGAAAGCATCCCCCAAAATCCATTACAACTAACAAGGGAGTTCGGCAAGTTTGCTGAATGTAAGATCGGCATACAAGAACCAACCATATTTTTATGCACGCATCATGCGCAAATCAAAATGAGAGGAGGAAAAAATTACATGCGTTACAGCAACACAAATAATGAAAATTCTTAGAAATAAAGACACGGGAACTTGCAAGTAGCCAACTTTGTTTTCCAAAATCCAGAACCACTGGATTCATTAGTTGGTTCTGGTTGGAAGGACACACAAACTCACGCTCACACAGGAGCGATCTTCTGCCCCTCTCTCCCCTTCCTCCAGGTCCTGCACATTTGAAGTTTTATCTTCAATTTCTTACTCTCAGGATACAACCAATGAAAGCCTTACATCCTGATTCCCTACAATAGTTGTGATCAGCCTTTCGTTATTTTAATCATTTCTCAAATCAGTTTCGTTATCACGACGTCAACATCCTTCCCAGATCTGGCATCGCTCGTTTCATTTTTTGTGCTCTCAGTACTTTCCCAACCTTGACGATTTTGTCTCTTCTTCCTCTAGGGGCTAATTGTTGGTTCTGAGCCATCCTCTGATCCCTGCCTCTCATCCTCCCTGGACCTTCTTATCCTTAATCAGTGAGCCAGCTCCTGGATTTCTACAGTTCACAGAGACTCAGTCATCAGCAAAGTATTTCCTTAGAGCCTGAAGAAAAAACTGATGGGAGATTGCAGCACAAGCTACTTGCCTTTGATATTTTCTCCTTCTCTGCCTCAGTAATAATAAAACCTAAAATGATCAGATCT
>NW_021865588.1:0-871 GCF_006229205.1 Suricata suricatta | reverse complement strand
AGATGCCAATAGCCCCTCCTCGTTGTGACAACCTGGAATGAATCCAGACATGGTCAGATGTCCCCTGGAGGGGCACACTTTCCCCAGTAGTTCAGAACTAATCATTTAAAGTTAACAAAAACAGATTTCCCAGGAGAAAGAGTTAGAATTAGCGAACTAGAGGATGTAGCCAGAATGGGGGGAGGAGAGGGAGCTGATTTTAAAGAGAAAGCGGGTATTTGGGTTTTGGTTATGTTTTGGCCTATTTCAAGATCTCAGACCAGTCCACCACAAGGTGCGCCATGAATGTTGAGGAGTCAGTGACTTCCTTACAGTCATCCATCCCCCCGCAGATGGAAAGAGTGTCTAAGTCCCGATGACTAATCGCAAGCACAGATCTTGGCTGAGTACCAGAGGGCTTATTTTTTTCTTCCTCCAGTTACGTGGTTGCCACGGAGATCCCAGAGATTCCCACCCAGCCCACGCCTGACCTCCCTTCTCCCCACGACGCTCAGATAGCCCAGGGAAATCCTGGAGAGGACCTGCCAAGAGCTGGGGCCAAGGTAACAGATCTGCCTTCTTATCTAAAGGCCGGTCAACTTCCCCCAATTCTTTCCAAGAGGAAAAGTTAACCGGGCAGCCAGGCTCATCAGAACTGCCTGACAAAGGCCACCTCCTCGCTGTCTCAGCTGCTCGGCCTCCAGGCCAGGCCCCGAGAGAGGCGGGACAAGCCCATGTACTCGGTTTCCTCGATGACGGCAGCCTGCCTTTCCAGCCCCTAAGGCAGCCCTCTCTCCTCGCCACCTCAGACTCTGAAGTGTCCTCTCTCTTCTCCCGCTCTGTTCTGGCGTTCAAAGTCAGGGGGGCAAGACTGAGAGGGTCTCCTTGAGCT
>NW_021865587.1:0-871 GCF_006229205.1 Suricata suricatta | reverse complement strand
ATGTTGTGGTGTGGGCAAATTTACACATTGGCCGTTTTCCCTATGGCAGACATCGGCTTAGTTTGAGCCTAGTCTGAGTTCCTAGATTATAAATGTCTTGTGGGCAGGAATATTTTTCGTTTCTGTCTCCATAGATGCCATTTCTTTTCTGTAGATAATAAAAATAAATACATCTCCCTCCCTGAATCTTTTCTTTTGCCACTTGAAAATCATTTCTCTTTGCATCTGTGCTTATGGTGTGTTCTCATGGGGCAGCACATTTTATGGTGAACAGCAGTGACTGTCCCTTCCCGGGAGTGCTCAGCCACGCGCGGGAGCTCGCCCTTCACCTGCATTAGTGATTATCAGCCTGTGTGGTGGTGCTGGAGGCGCCGCCCCGCCCCTGCCCCCAGGCTTGCTGCCTGCTTCTCTGCTCCCTGCAGTGAGGTCAGCAGGTCAGCAGGGGCAGCACCAGGGACAAGCAAGCATCCCCTTCTCATCTCTCACCAGGATGGAAAGGGATGCCCCAAAAGCATGCAAAACGAATTGTCAATGCTTCAAGAGACATATTCAACAGTGAGTCTGAAAGTTTTCATTCTTCCAAATCAGTTGCTTTGTCCAAAACGAGCTGTTAGAATCACACGATTTCTAAGTGCTCTACACATCCTCCTTTTCATTTAAGCTACAAACACAAGCCACTTATATTTATTAAGCGCTTACCACGTGCCAGGGACTTATCTGAGCGCTTTACATGAAGTAATCGATCTAAATATCACTAACACAGAAACATACATATTATCCATATCCTCGGGGAAATTGCGGCTTCAAAGTTTGAAGGCCCCAGAGCTAAAAACCGATTGGTCAGGACTTGAATCCCGCCTGGGCCCATGTT
>NW_021865586.1:0-871 GCF_006229205.1 Suricata suricatta | reverse complement strand
ACTCTCTTCTCCCTGAAGAGGGTCAGATCTGTGCCCACAACTGAGACTCATTACATCTGTTTGTAACCCCCTCTCCATGTGCTGGACTTGAGCTTCTTGAGGACACGGTCAGGGCTGGGGAGCCCTGTATTTAATGCTGGTGGAATTGATCAGCATCACTGATTAGCATGCTCAACTTTCCCCTTTCCAGAAGCCAAAACTGAGGCCGGATGAAGTTCCATCTCAGAGCTGGCGGTGGTAGATTTCATGCTAGAACCCATGTCTTCAGAGACTGTGACAACATGGACTTTAAAAGCTGTGATTTTGGTTTTGTTCCTTAATTCCTGGCAGTGTTCTGGATGGCCCACTGGGGGCTCTCAGATGTGGGAGGTGTTTCTGAGCATTCCGTGTATTTAACATGTACTCAGAATGTTAACAGTCGTGGGAGTGGCTTGGGATGGAAAGACAAAACAAGGCTCCGAATTTACCCAAACCTGCTGACTGGTGGTTCACGTGTTCGGATGAGATAAGACAGCATATGAACATGAGTGGCTAAAGGGGTTTTATTTTTTCCTAAGATGAAATGAGCCAACTTTACTTTTTATATTAATTCTCAAAGTCAGCTGTTCAACTGTTTCATTATTTCATTGTACAAATGATCCATAACTGTTTTGTATCTGTGTATATATAATGTAGGATAAATAAACTGTCATGTTTAAAATTTTGTTTTTATTTTAAAATTGTCACAAGCTTTGAGAAAAGTTGGCAATACAGTATGGAGAATTTTATTTTCTCTAAATCATTTGAGTTTGTTGCTATTACCCCAGACACAGAAGGACACTCTTCTATGCAACCACCCTGTAGGGCTCAAAAATCACAAAATGAATGGCTA
>NW_021865585.1:0-871 GCF_006229205.1 Suricata suricatta | reverse complement strand
GGGGTTTTAAAACCCATAAAACTATGGGTACAAGTAGTTCAGTGGTCAATCGGGCTCAGAAAATCTAGTCACTGGTGTATAAGCTTGAGTTCACTAGAGGTGTTTTCTGGATGTAGCTACACTTCCTTTCCTTGATAGAAGAGTATATGCTACCTGACTCTACAGAGACATTTGATTCTGTCTTCTTTGACCTTAGATTCCAGAGAAACATGCTCAGATTGAGGAGTATTTACCACTAACGAAGTAAAACAAACAAATTCTAACTATGCACCAGTACCCGGTCTTTGTTCCTTAGGTATCTGGATTGTCCACCTTTCTATTGCTCACTGCACTAGAGTCCTTGGCTGGAAGGGGCTTAATAAGTCATTTAATCTTCTCTTTCATGATGGAGAAACCATCACTACAATGTCTCCCAAGGAGATGCCCTGACCGCTGCAAAAAGTGGCCATTCCTCTCCCTCCAAGTTTTAGAAAACGCATCCTTATGCCTTGAAATTTTCCTCATTAGTTATGATTATTTCCTCTGGAACGTCTCAAGTGCACCTACATTTTTCTCTACAAATTATCCTTATAGGTCTTGTGAAACACACAAGAAACAAATACATATTAAAAAAATAACATCTTAAATTTCTTCCTCTCAAAAGCTGACATCCAGTATTCTTTCAAGCACTTCTGTCTCAGGATAGCATTTATTATCCTCCTAATCCCTTCCCCACTGCAGTTCAGGAACCTCATCCCATGAACCAATTCCACAATTTATATTCAGTGTCTCCCATCCTACAGGCACTTTGCTGGTCATCCAGGAAATACCGGGAATCAAACAGCCTTCCTACTACATGCAAAATTAAGGCTCCTGGGTGGCTAAGTTGGTT
>NW_021865584.1:0-871 GCF_006229205.1 Suricata suricatta | reverse complement strand
AATAATCAAGAAACCTAATAGCCAACTGACAGAATGGGAAAAAATAGTGGCAAATGATATATCAAGAACAAAAATGAACTACTGGGACCTCATCAAGATAAAAAGCTTCTGCAAGGCAAAGGAAACACAATCAGAACTATTTTTTAAATATAATCAGAGTTTAAGTTACAAATATTAGTCCCCCAGTCTTTTTTTTTTTTTTTGGTTTTATTTTTGAGACAAAGAAAAAGCACCAACTGCAGAGGGGCAGAGAGAAAGAGGGAGACAGGTACTTAAGTGGACTCTGTGCTGACAACAGACAACCTGATGCGGGCCTTGAACTCACAATCCATGATATCATAACCTGAGCTGAAGTGGGACGGTTAGCTTACTGAGCCACCCAGGTGTCCCACTGGTCTCCCAGTCTTAAAATATTTAGCCCTCAAATCAGCTAACTAAAGTGAGATGTCACTTTGTTCCCTTCTCCTCATTCTACATCTTCCACTTAGCTGTATTAATGGCAAAGAATGTATAGTGCAATCCTTCCTTTACCCACATAGGCCCACAGGCGTGTTGTGAGAAGAGAGGGAGAGAGAGAAAGAAGCAAGGCCTTTATAACTACTTCCAAGGAAAGGAGCAGGCTGTTTGGTAAGGAAACATTGGAGAAATGGGTGTAGGAGCCAACCAACAGTTAATTACTAAAAAAGGAGAAGAGACATCAAGGTGGTTTTATGAAGCAACCAGGCAAAATTTACAATTTTTACATCCATAGTTATGAAAGTATGATAGATAATAAGGAAAGAAGTCACTTAGCTCAGAAGCACACAATCTAAACAATTTCTTCTGTCTCCTCCCTCTTTGGATTCCAGTAAAGAAAATGAGCTCACTTCTA
>NW_021865583.1:0-871 GCF_006229205.1 Suricata suricatta | reverse complement strand
TGGAAGACAATTTGTAGTTTTTTAAATAAAACTAAGCATACTTTTACTATTTGATCCAGCAATTGTGCTCCTTTGTATTTATCTAAAAGCTGAAAAATTATGTCTACATAAAAAACATGCATGCAGATATTTACAGCAGCTTTATTCATTTTTGCCAAAACTTGAAACCAACCAAGATACCCCTCAGTAGGTAAATGGATAAATAAACTGTGATACATCCAGACAATGAAATATCATTCAGCTCTAAAAAGAAATGAGCTGTCAAGCTATGAAAAAACACAGAAGAAACTTAAAATGCATACTACTAAGTGTAAGAAGTCATTCTGAAAATCTGTATGATTTGGAATGTATAACATTCTGGGAAAGAATAGAGACAGTAGAAAGTTCAGGGGAGCTGGGGGGAGGGTAGGTGGTAAGATGACTATGTGAAGCACAGAGGATGTTTAGGGCAGTGAAGTACTTTGTATGACACTATAATGATGGATACATGCCATTATAGTTTTGTGTGATCCACAATTCATATTTGGGTATGAGTAATACCAAAAGTGACCTGCAGTGTCAACTATGATTTTGATGTGTCAATGAAGGTTCATCCATTTTAAATGTACCACTATGGGCACTGCCCACCACGAAGGAGTTGGCTAGGCATGTGTAGAGGCAAGAGATATATACAAAGATGTGTACGTTCCTCTCAATTTTGCTGTGAATGTAAAACTGCTCTAAGAAAATAAAGTCTTTAAGAAATACAAACTCAACAAGGACATTACAAGAAATTAAATTTACAGGCCAATAATCCCATATAATCACAAACCAATTGAAATGCAAAGTAGGTATAAATTTGAAAATCAATCAATATTATTCATTAATTAAT
>NW_021865582.1:0-1745 GCF_006229205.1 Suricata suricatta | reverse complement strand
TTAGATTTTTTTGTGTGTGTGATTGTTTATGTAGTTTTGAAGGAGAGAGAGACAGAGCGTGAGCAGCGGAGGAGCAGAGAAAGAGGGAGACAAAATCCAAAGTGGGCTCAAATCTCTGAGGTGTCAGCACAGAGCCAAACACAGGACTCAAACTCACAAACCATGAGATCATGACCTGATTGAAGTAAGACACTAAACCAAATGAGCCATGTGGTGTCTATTTCTTAATGGGAAGTTCTGGTGACTTACAAATATACTTAGCATATTCTAACATGAATTAGAGTTCAGAACAGTACATTGGAGATCTTGTTAAAAATGGAAATTTTGGGGGAACCTGGGTGGCTCAGTTGGTTAAGCGACCAGCTTCGGCTCAGGTCATGATCTCATGGTTGGGTTCGTGGCTTCGAGCCCCACTTCGGGCTCTGTGCTGACAGCTAGCTCAGGGCCTGGAGCCTCCTTTGGATTCTGTATCTCCCTCTTTCTCTGATCCTACCCTGCTCACGCTCTCTCTCTCTCTCTCTCTCAAAAATAAACAAAAAACATTAAAAAAATTTTTAAATGGAAATTTTGTTCAGAAGTTCTGGGAAAGGTAAGTGTTGACATTTCTAAAAAGGCAGTAGTCTATGAGTCAGGAGATACACAGCAATAACAAAGAGGAAGAACTCAATGACAAGAACTCTTGGAGGACTTGGAACTGAATGGATTTTCTGGCAATTGCATGTTCTTCTACAATAGCAAGAAAGGCAACAGGGTTTTTCATGCATTTCTTGGTTAGTAGAGATCTTCTAAGAGTTTTTCATAAATTCATGGAAAATGATATTATTTCTGAGAGAATATATTTTTCTATTTTTACTGAATCTTTTGTCAATCATTCGCTACATGGTCCAGATTACATTTTAATCCAGGTTAACAGACCTAGAGGTGATTTAAAATGACACACGGGTTAATACAGAGAATGGATCAAAAATCAATGTTCATACCATGTGTTAAACCTAAGAAGAATAATGATAAGAAGGTATGCACACAAAATTGACCTACGTTTACACATCTATACATTTTTGAAAGTCTTTATGTAAATTTAGAAGTGATAGAGTAGAAAATTATCAGTTTGGTGTCCAACTCTTGATATCAGCTCAGGGCATAATTGCCAAGTTCCTGAGTTCAAGCCCCACTTCTGGCTCTGTGCTGACAGCGTGGAGCCTGCTTGGGATTCTCTCTCCCTCTCTTTCACTGCCTCTCCTTTGTCTCTCTCAAAAATAAATAAAAAAACAACCAAACAGAAAACATTTTAATGACATGAAACTCCTCAATCTAGTTGTAAATGATGGTGCTTAGGTCATTTACTCACACTATCAACATAAACACATAGAATTAAATAACGGTGTTCATTTCTGAGTCTACTATGATGAGCGATACATATCAATATGTTCACCATCACCACAGAAGGCTGAACTAGACCCTGCGTAGTTTTGGTAAGCATCAAATAAAGACTGCTTTCTGCATTCCTTTTTTGTTGTTTGTTTACTTATATTGTGAAAAACAGCATGGGCAAGCATGCTGTAATAGGTGAAGAGGCCAAGAGAGGGCCCCTGGATATTCCATATTCTAAAGGGTCTCCCAATGGTAAATATTGAACAAAAAGATAGTTACCAGAGAAATCTGGCAGAAGTAATTTTACAAGGAGAAATTTAAAGAAATTTTGTGATTGAATACTCTGGGTATCTATCTCCCCCCATGAACATATA
>NW_021865581.1:0-871 GCF_006229205.1 Suricata suricatta | reverse complement strand
TTTTTTTTTTTTTATCAACTCTGTGTGTTGGCCCAACGTGTCATTTTTGCCCATCCAATGCACCTGTAATGCTCAATTTAAAATAGTATCCTCCAGAAAAGTTTCCTGACTACTCTAACCCAAAACAATTTTGCTCATCTACCAATTTCTAATGAAATTCAGTTTACATAAATATAGGTGGATTGGTATATATTATATAGATTGGTATTAAATAGAGTGGTAGGACATATCATGCTTACATTCAATTTGTGTTCCCCAGAAGGCTTAAGATTTTGCTAAACACAAGCGGATGATCAATGTTGGTTAATTTATTTTTAGATAATCTTGCTACTTTTACCTGACTGGCCATACTTTTAAAGTCACCATAGCATCTTAATAGTTTCTCTTAGTAATTAAAAAATAATTAAAATTTCCATGATCTATTTCCATGGGAAAATTTGCATTATTAATAAAATATGCCCATTGAATATAACTGCAGCTTTTTGTTGATATGTTACCTCTATACACTATTAGGAAATCTACCAAATGCTACAAAGATAAGGAAATTCTGGGGGCACCTGGGTGACTCAATCGGTTAGGTGTCCAGATTTGACTCAGATCATGATTTCATGGTTCATGGGTTCAAGCCCCGTGTCGGGCTCTGTGCTGACAGCTAGCTCAGAACCTGGAGCCTGTCTTCAGATTCTGTGTCTCCCTCTCTCTCTGACCCTCTCTTGATCACACTGTCTGTCTGTCTCTTTCTCTCTCAAAAATAAACTTAAAAAACATTAAAAAAAGAAATTCCAGATCTGTATTTAATTATATGGATATACTTACAGAATATACATCTTTGTTTTTCATACAACTTGTGGGATATGAATGAAAGTGGCAT
>NW_021865580.1:0-871 GCF_006229205.1 Suricata suricatta | reverse complement strand
GACCTGAGTCAAAGTTGGATGCTTAACTGCCTGAGCCACCGGGTGCCCCTTAGTTATATTTATCTTGTGCATTGTAACCAGTTGTTTCTAGTTCAGAGTAGACCCCAAATTAATCATTGTTGAACAATTAAAGAGATGAATAAATGTATAAATACAAAGACATTTTGACTCAAGGAACTTTACCAACTTTGCTACCAATAACTTAGCTTTTGAAGTACAAAAACTAATAAGTCACAAGATGATGATGTTTGTTTATATAAATGAAGGTGCAGATTATTAAGGATAAGTGCTTAAAAGTCATCTGCAAAACAATTCCTACTAAATTCTTTTTGAGATATATTTAACTATAGGCAAATTGTCACTTAACTGAAATATAAATTGTAAGCTTCCTCCTATGTGATAAACTTTGCTAGTTAGATGTGGATGTTATTGAGTAGAAAACTACTGTTAATATTGCACACTGACAAAACCCATAAAAAATATAAAACTACAAAATAGTAGTCCTTCCAAATGTCAAAACACACATAAAAAAACTGTTTGCCAAAGAGAAACAAGGAAATAGAAACTTTACAATGAAGAGTTCAGTAGTGAAGTCAGCGTGAGCTTAAAGGATAGAATGTAATGAACAGTTGATAAAGGTTTGATAAAGATTCAAAGCTCATGTTGATTACGAGAATGAAGGCTTAGAATTTCCATTATTGAACATTTTTCTGCAGCTTTCCTCAGCAGATATTAAGCTTGTAAAGAGCAAACGCTTTCAGGAATCAAGTCTTTAAGAGAAGCAATAATGGCATTTGGAAAATTTATTAAAATACAAAAGGATCAAAAGTCTTTAAAGAACTAATCTCTGTGGTGATCTTGCATTCTCTTT
>NW_021865579.1:0-871 GCF_006229205.1 Suricata suricatta | reverse complement strand
CTAAGCCCTACTGACTCATGTCAGAAAAGAAATTAATAAAATATAGTCTTTAAGCTGCTCATCAAAAGTAAAATCAGCAGCAGGTAGTAGGAAATTGTCCAATATGATCTCATAACCTTGTTGAAGATAGGAAATCATCATCCCACTGTTAGCTGTCCCTAAGAGAGGACAGTCTAGAGGTGGAGAGCAGAATGCCCGGCTCTAGGCAGAAAAACCACTAACTCCACAGACATTTGACATGAGCTATCTCAAAACCAAAGACCCATGTCCATAGCCATTGACATTTTCTATCCTCCAAATCCTCTTCAAGTTCAAGCCTGAGTCTCAGAAAAATCCATCCTCTAACTACTTACAGTGTTCAGTTTGATTTCCTGTCCCTAGGCATCCATTTTCGATAAACACAGCTCCCTCAGTGATGGTGTCAAATTAAATGCCTGCTTCCAAGCTCTCTGATAAAGGAAAATAAAACACAAAAAGGACCTTCTTATTTTAGAAGTGTTTTGTGAGGCAGCATGGATGGTGGTACCTGGGTAGCTCAGTCACTTGAACGATGGACCCTTCATTTTGGCTCAGATCATGATCCCAGGGTCAACTGGGATCATTTAATGCTCCATGCTGAGCATGGAGCCTGCTTAATACACACTCTCTCTCTCTCGCTCGCTCGCTCGCTCGCTCTCTCTCTCTCCCCTCCCCTGCTCCTTTCCCCAACTAGTGTTCTTTCTCTCTAAAATACAAAGGAAAAAAGAAGTGTTTTGTAAGTGATTCTATCACTATACAAGTTCATATTTTAAAAAAGTATCTTAAAGGCCATTTTCTTTTTATAATGTTACCTCAGATATAGTTTTGATGTTTCTAATAAAAGCAGAGGCAA
>NW_021865578.1:0-871 GCF_006229205.1 Suricata suricatta | reverse complement strand
CACTGGGTGTTGTATGGAAAACAATTTGACAATAAAATATTATGGAAAAAAAAAGAAGGTGTTTAACACCATGAGAATAGTGGATATTGTCTAATTAAAATTTAGAGAAACAAGAGGCAGTATCTTCAAATATATAAGGATCCATAGGTAAAGTAAAAGGTATCCAATAAGAAGATGATGAAGATTAGAGTATATTTTGCTGGCCTAGAGGTTGAGAACAGAGAGTATTTTAGGAAGGGGGAGCAACCACCAAATACACATTTTACTGAAAATGTCAAAAGAGTAATGATTAAATATATCACTTGAATTTTATAAAATAGAGAGCATTAGTTACCTTACAGAAAATCATTTCAGAGATAAAGGTATAAGCAAAATAAAGTAAGAAAAAAAAGGTGAGAAACTCAATTATTTATCAGTCTGTCACACATATACTAGACACTAGTGACTATATATGCATAGTTATATTTCTGTGCATATGTGCATTTATATTTATACCACATATATGTGTGTGTGAATTTACATATGTAGATACATACATATATGCATTTACATGTGTACACACGAAGTTAAATGTTTTATATTGTTATGCCCAGATTTCAATATCGTCCCCAAAAACCAGAGACCACCAGGGAGACCGAATTATGCATGCAAAAGCAAAGGGCAGTTTTATTACGGGCTTAGGCTTGCTGGGCCTATACTTGGGCTCACAGACTTCACCAGCACAGTGGATCTGTGCTGAGAGCCCTGAACAAGGGCTGAGCAGGGTTTTTATGGGGTTTGGGGAGGGGGAGTTACAGGAAATTGTGACATAGGTACAGTGATCCAATCATTATGCATAACAGTATTGGCAACAACTTTAATCATACATTTT
>NW_021865577.1:0-871 GCF_006229205.1 Suricata suricatta | reverse complement strand
GTTTGGTTGATTCCAGACATGGAGCAGAGAAAATCCAAGATGATACTGGCACATATTATTGTTGAGAGCAAGAAAGTGCTCAGAGTGATGAGATCTATCAAATGGACACAGAAGCCATTTTGAATGACTGCCCACCAGCCAAATTATGGACAATATGGACATCAAAGTCAGTCATGCTAGGAACAGATTGAAACTCATTTAATAAAATGGGAAACCATGCGTTCATACTTATAATTACTAATTACAAAGGGGAAAAAAAAGAGTAACTTTACAGAAGAAGAGCCTAGCAAGTGATGGAAGTAAGCCTCAGTGATGTGGCAAATCAGATTCATGCGCCACTGGATAGGATGCTGTGAGGTGAACTCGGCATCACTCCTGCGGTATTCTGCCAAAGATGTGTGACTTGAACCTAATTGTGAGGAATACAAACTGAAGGACTCTTTCAAATAGCTGACCTGTAATTTTCAAAAAGGCCAAGTAAGGTCATAAAAGTCAAAACCTGAGGAATTGCTTCAATGAAAAGACTCAAGAGACAGGACAACTAAATGCAAGATGTGAGTCTTCCCTGGATTCTCTTACTACCACGGACATTACTAGGATAACCAGCAATACTTGCATGGGGTCTAGGACTGAGTAGTAGGAATAGATAAACGCAGGGGCGCCTGGGTGGCTCTGTCGGTTAAGCGTCCGGCTTCGGCTCAGGTCATGATCTCACGGTTCGTGGGTTTGAGCCCCGCCTCGGGCTCTGTGCCGACAGCTCGGAGCCTGGAGCCTGCTTCCGGTTCTGTGTCTCCCTCTCTCTCTGACCCTCCCTGTTCACGCTGCCTCTCTCTCTGACTCTCAAAAATAAGTAAAAAAAAAAAAAAAAAAA
>NW_021865576.1:0-871 GCF_006229205.1 Suricata suricatta | reverse complement strand
TAGACCCCCACCTGCCCCCACCTTGCATCTCCCCACCAGCCTCCCTGCCCCCGCCCTCCCTTGAAAAAGCAAAGGAGCTGCCCACCGGGGATGGGTACTCTTCCCCTTCAATTTCCAATTTCCACGAGGTTGTCTCCTTCTAAGCTCAACAGAACTCCTCCCCAGGACGCCTTCCTTAGCGTCTCCCACTTTCCGTTCACTCACTATCTGCTCCAATAGCCCCTCCTAGAACAGCAATATCCCCTCCCCCTCTCATTACTTGACTGGTGTCCATCTGTCCAGCTCCATGATGAGCTCTTCCAGGGCTGGCTTTCATTTTGGGGGGTGGGGTCACCGTTGTCTTCCCCGTTCTAGTCAGTGGGTACATAACAACTCAGGAAACATGAATCTGCTGCCTCTGGAGGTTTTCAAGTCCTGGCCAGGAGCTGTCTCGGGATCGGCCTCTCGGGTGATTTTTTTCTCCCATTTTTAAATTGTGACAAAACACGCACGACATACAGTTTTACATCTTTCCTATGTTTAGATGTACAGTTAGTTCAGTGGCATGAGGTACATTCACGTCATCGTGTGACCTCGCTTCCGTCCATCTCCAGAACTCTTTTCATCTGGCAAAACTGAAACCCTGGACTCATTAAACAGCTATCCCTCCACCCCCTCTTCCCACTCCTGGCGACCACCGTCTACTTTTTGTCTCTATGATCCCGATGAGTGGCTATGTGGGGTCCGACAAGCGTAGGCTAAAATGCCGTCGTATACTTTTTGTCTCTATGAATGTGACTCTCTAGAGACCTCAGGTAGGTGGAATCACACAGTACTTGGGGTTTTGGGGTGACTGGCTTAGTTCACTTAGCATAATGTCCTCAAGGTTCAG
>NW_021865575.1:0-871 GCF_006229205.1 Suricata suricatta | reverse complement strand
ATTGTGATCTGAAAGTGTGCATGGTATGATCTCTACTCATTTATACTTATGGAGGGCTGCTTTATGCCCCAGTATGTGATCTATCTTGGAGAATGTGCCATGTGCATTCGAAAAGAAGGTGAATTTCCTATCTTCAGGATGCAGAGTTCTGAATATATCTATCAATTCCATCTGTTCCAATGTGTCATTCAGGTCCATTGTTTCTTTAGTGATTTTCTGTCTGGTTGATCTATCCATTGCTGTCAGTGGAGCATTAAAGTCCCCTGCAATTAGCACGGTTTTAAAAAATGGAAAACTATAACAGTTTTCCACAGAAAAAAAGAAATACTAATGCATATGCTTTCTAAACAAAATTTGTAAATTTCATGATCACAAGTCACCACTTTATGGAAACCTTTTGATCATAGCATTCAATATTATGAGACATTCTTTGTATTTCTTCAGTAAACAGACTTAGGAACTCAGTTTTATGATAAAATAGCAAATAAGTATACAAATAAGTATAACTTTAACTTAAGTGATATGGTAATTGGTATGTAAACACTCTCCAATCTTATTTCTTAACTCTCTAAACAAGTATAATGTTTAATCTAAAGCTTTATCTTCTCTAAGCACTAGGACAAATAACATTTTTATCATATCTCAGTGAATTTTTCTCATTGACTGTTAGTTGAAACTTTTGACCTTTAGTTCAAATAGAATTTTGATCATGAATGAATGAAACATGTTTGCACTTTAAAAACAGATTTTATAACTTACACATATGTGCGTTTAAATAAAACTGTATCATCCATTTACATATGTATGTATATATGTATTTATATTTGCATGTATCCATCTATCCTCCATCTTCTCTCCTTTCCCACTTACC
>NW_021865574.1:0-871 GCF_006229205.1 Suricata suricatta | reverse complement strand
AAAGACAAACAACCCAAGAGGAACTTGGCAAATAATGCGAGCAAGCCATTCAGAGAAGAAGAAAATTATATACAATAAACACATGAAAATATCCCGGCTTCTCTAAGACAGTACTCTGGAAAATGTAAATTAAAAACAAAATTAGACGCCATTTCCCACAGGACAAAGTAGCACATACCTACACCATCACACATTGCTGGCCTCAACAACCGGGAAATTGATGTAGAAAGACGTAGTAATGCGGGCGCCTGGGCGGCTCAGTTGGTTAATCTTACAACTTCAGCGCAGGTCATGATCTCATGGTCCGTCAGTCCGAGCCCTGCATCAGGCTCGGTGCTAAGAGGGCAGAGCCTACTTCAGATCATCTGTCTCTCTCTCTCTCTGCCCCTCCTCTGCTCATTCTCTCCTCTCAAAAATAAATAAATAAGCTTACAAAAAGAAAAGAAAAGAAAGATGTAGTAATGCTGAGCTTATGTACACTCTATGGGCCAGCAAGGCCACGTCTCCCAAGGCTAACTGGTCAGGTTCAAGGGCGTTCACGGAGGCAAAAATTTGAAACAACTTAAAACTCTGTCCATGTGAAAATGGGTAATTAACTATCGTCATAATTACATAGTACTTATGGATGAAATAACCCTAGGGACAGAGGAAAAAAATATGCAGAATATTAAGTAAGATATCTTTTATGTGAAATTAAAAACATAATACTACATGTAAGAGCATACATATCCCTAAGCCAGAGAGTGAGAGCATGAAAACGTGAAGGCAAAGGATAGACACTAACCCCTGAACAGTGGCTTGGAGCTGGAACCCAGCTGTGGAGAGGGACGATTCTTATCTTATAAAATACATATTATATGTACTATTACAT
>NW_021865573.1:0-871 GCF_006229205.1 Suricata suricatta | reverse complement strand
AAATACTTTTTACTTCTGTAAGTTTAGCAGTGAGATCCCTCTTTCTTTCAGTCCTAATTTTAGTAATTTCTTTCTGTCTGTTCCGTCTAGCTAAAAGTTTGCAAACTTTGTTGATATTTTCAAAAAGCCAACTTTTGGCTTTGTTGATTTTCTGAACTGTTTCTCTATTTTTTATTTTATCTCCATTTTTTACTATTTCATTTATTTCTTTTCTTTTTTCTTTTTAGAGAGAGAGAGAGAGAGAGCATGAGCAGGGGAGAGAGGCAGAGAGAGGGAGAGAATCTTAAGCAGGCTCCACACGAAGCACAGAGCCCCATGAGTGACCTGAGATCATGACCTGAGCTGAAATCATGAGTTGGATGTTCAAGTGACTGAGACACCCAGGTACCCCTATTTCATTCCTTTTTCTTGCTCTGGGTTTAGTTCACTCTTCTTTTTATAATTCCTTAAAGTAGAAAGTTGGATTATTAATTTGAGATCTCATTTTAATGTAGGCCTTTATAGCTATAAATTTCCCTCTGAGTGCTGGTTTTACTACATCTCAGAAGTTTTTGGTATGCTGTGTTTTTGTTTTATATTACATCAAAGTATTTCCCAATTTTTCTTGTAGTTTTTTTTTTTTTTTCCAACTCACTGGTTATTTAGAATTGTGTAGTTTGATTTCCACGTATTTGTAAATTCTTCAATTTTCCTTTTTAAATTGATTTATAATTTAATTCCATGGTGATTACAGGATTTACTTTGCATGATTTTGACATTTTAAAATTTATGGAGACTAGTTGTATGGCTAACATATGGTCTACTCTGGAAAACATTTCCTGTGCAGTACAGAAAAATGTGTATACTACTATTGCTGGATGACGTGCTCTAT
>NW_021865572.1:0-871 GCF_006229205.1 Suricata suricatta | reverse complement strand
CTGGGTGGCTCAGTCGGTTAAAGGTCCATCTCTTGATTTTGTGTCAGATCATGATCTTACAGTTCTGTGAGTTCAAGCGCCACGATGGGTTCTGTGATGACAGTGCAGAGCCTACTTGGGATTCTGTCTCCTTCCTCTGCCCCTCTGTTGGTCTCTCTGTCTCTCTCTGTCTCTCTGTCTCTCTCTGTCTCTCTCTCTCTCTCTCTCTTAAAAATAAATACATAATCTTAAAAAAATCATATTCATAAAACTAAAACAAAAATAAAAGACTGCTGCAGATTTCATAGGGGTCAAAATGAATCTACAGATCAATTTGGGGAGAAGTCACATAAAATTGAATATTTTAATAAAGAAACAAACCGAAGAACAGACTCTTAAATATAAAGAACAGAGGGTTACCAGAGGGGAGGGGGGTCGGGCATGGTGGTAAAGAGGAAAGAGGATTGAGAGCACACTTACCTTGATCAGCACTGAGTAATATATGGAACCACTGAATCACTACATTGTACACCTGAAACTAATATGGCACTGTATGTTAACTACACTGGGATTAAACCTTTCTGTTTTTAGTCTTTCTGCATTCAGTTAGGTCTTTGAAAATTTATCTTTTGATATTTTCTAGTTTTGGGTGTAGGAATTTTGGACACTTTTGCTTTATTTAGTCTCAGATATTTGGAGTTAATTGATATTATTTTAAACCGCATTATTCTTTACACTGCACTTCCAGTTGGTTATTATTAGTGTATAGAAGACAGGTGATTCTTTCTATTGACTTTTTATTCTGCAATATTATTAAACATGCTTGATAGTTGGAGCTAATTTTTATAGATTAAACATGCTTTTCTGTGAACAAAATCATGCATGCTGTAAA
>NW_021865571.1:0-1746 GCF_006229205.1 Suricata suricatta | reverse complement strand
CTCAATGTCACATTTCACGGGCACATTTGTGGTACCCGGTGTTCCCACGCAAAGAGCCGGAGCAGACAGCAAGCCTCGGGGCCATTTGTCACAGGAGAGGCTTTCTTCAGAACTTGGCACAGAAACCCCGTTTCTAACCCACCGCTGCCCTCCTGGGTCCTTGGGTAGGTTAGCAGGAAAAGGAGAAGCTCTTTGCCTTTTTAAGACATTCACCCTACACGTGGAAACTGTGCTCAGGTCACTCCTCCAGGAATTAGAGGGAGTTGTGGGATTTTTTGTTTTGTTTTGTTTTGTTTTGGGGTTTTGTTTGTTTGTTTTGTTTTGCCATTAACTGCCTCCAGGACCTATGTGTATAACTGAAAACAGTTCTAGTTCCCGGGGGGGGGGGGAAAAATCCTTCCGTGGTAACTTGGAAATTGTAGTAGGGACACACGAATAACCTCGGGATCTGGGTCGATTAAAGGGTCAAAAACACTCATTGTTTGGGTTCCACCTCCGGCCGTGATTGTGGAAAAGGGAAAAATGGGAGTCAGAAGCCTTTGTTGTTGCTGTTGACCCAGTGTTTAAGACCTCAAGCTATGGAGGATTGTGAGGACACGCTTCTATGCACAACAAACATAACCATCATGATTTATGATGAATGAAAACGGGAAAAATGGAGCCTGGCGAGTTAATAATTCAGCAAATAGTAGAGGATAGTGCAGAAAGTTTCAGGCATTACCCCCTCTAAAAGCTGTAAGAGGCAAATGAAGGGGGAGGAGACATGAACAAGTGTATCTACAACTTCCAGAAATAATCATAGCCTCTTCACCTCTGGCGATTGTAATGGATGAGGATAATAAACATAATGATACTTCCTTCTCTCCACATTACCTGTGTTACTGCGATATGCATTTTCTCATCATCTTTTTTTTATTTACTTATTTAGGAAGTACCAAGTTTGCAGCTAATATGCATTGTGCCCTTGTTAGGCACCAGTCTGCGTGCTTTATGTATAATCACTTATTTAATCCTCACAATAGCCTAGGAGATCGGTGCACCACCTGGAAAGTGCCCAGTAAAAAGATGTCAAAATGGGAACAGGGGATCTCATCTCTCAACAGATCAAGAAACATGCAAAGCCAGGTAATAAGGACACAAGATCTCCTGGATTTATACATTCACTGCTGCCTTTGAAACTTAGGACCCAAGTGACACCTGCCCTGCGGCCCACCTGGGAAGTAGGTAATGATAATTTGCATTAATTCTACCTCCAGAGTAGTCAGTGCCACCCTTGTGTCATTTCAGGGGACTAGGACAGTCTTTCTGTCCCTTTCTTTTTCCCATGGCCCCCTCTACTGATGGACTCAGATTAGAGTTTCTTCCTTGACTCATTTAAGACTGTTGAAAACACATTTGGCTTTCAAAGACAGAAGAGGAAAGAAGCCAAGATAAAACAATGCTAGTAACAAGTCTAAAAATTGTGTGCAGCTACCTTTATTGGTCTCTGCAGTCTCTTATTCTCGTTTTCTAAACTGAACTGCATCATGAACTAAAAATCTTCCTCCTCACCTTCCTGGTTTCCTTCCTTCTTCAATCCCACCCTCAAATATGTCTTACTTGCTTCATTTCTAAATTGCTTCTTATGGCAAGGGCCATGCCAGTTCCCAGGTTTGCAAAGGCAAATGCTATACCCGCTCCCCTCCGCTGAAGGGCTTGGGAGAGGGCAGGGAGAGCAGTGGAGTCAATGAAGTAGCAGCCAACTCT
>NW_021865570.1:0-871 GCF_006229205.1 Suricata suricatta | reverse complement strand
AAGCCGCCTCCAGCCGGACTGCCCTGGGCGCGGATGGATCCCAGCCTCCGGTCACCAGGAGGGCCTGTGCGGAGTGTGGCGGCGGCTATGTCCCCTCCCTGCGCCAGTCCGCTCCCGGCCACGGGCGAGCGTCCCGGTTTGTCTGGCGTCCTCCTGCCCCGGTGACCCTGCCCGTCAGTGGGGACGGCCTTGCAGAGAGCTCCCGCTCCGCCCGGTCCCTGCTGCCTGCGGCCCACGCACGCCCCCTGTGTGGTGACTTGGACTCCCTCCCGCTGGGGGCAGCGCTCTCTGCCCTTGGATCGGGGCTTACCTGTGACTTCGTGTGGACGCCACGGGAAGCAGCGCGGCAGGCCTGCCGTTGGGGCTGCGCTGTGGGCACGTCCACGTGAGGGTGCTGGTCCGTCTTCTCGCTGTGGGTGGCCCAGCGGTTAGGCCGCCTCGGGCTGCTGTGCGGAGGGTCCCGGGTCCCGACTTGAGCCAGTTGCTTCCCTGCGGGGTCATTCAGCGCGTCCCTCCCTCCTCCCTGTCTCCTAGAACCTGGCCTCCGAGCGTCTGGGTCATGTTTTCAGACGAGCAGGTGTCACAGGTGATGCTGTGCTGAGCCGGCCGCGCCCCGCGCCGTGCCCACCACCCACCCTCACCCAGGGTGATCAGTGCCCACTGGCAGCGGCTGGCTGCACCTGCTGTTCTGTCGGGGGCTGCAGAAGAGTGACTTTATAGTTGGAGGATCCTTTCCACGTGTGTTACTGGGGTTACTCCATACGGAACATTTCCTCACTCACTGCCGCTCTTGGTCACCTCCCTGTGGTTCCTACCAGGAGAGCAGGATAAATACTTATTTCTTTGTTTTTAACTATTTTTTCATCATCCA
>NW_021865569.1:0-871 GCF_006229205.1 Suricata suricatta | reverse complement strand
TGAGAGTGGTACGTACTGCAGAATCAGTCTCTTGCTGTAGAAAACTTTAGATGGTAAGGGAGGCGGGGCGTTCTTGCTGTCTTCAGTCCGGAGAGCTACCCTGCTTCCAGGTTCCTAGTAGGACTGAGGCTAGAGAATGGGAGAAAGAGAGCTTCCCAGGTGAAAAACTATGTCCTTGTTTCTGCAGCGTGAGCGTGAAAATGGATTCCTCGTGTGAGGCGTGCTTGTACATGCATGAGTCTTAGGGTGCTTATGTGTGTGTCTGTGTAGCTTGATTGTGAGTGTGTACCTGTGTGTTTGTGTGTGTGTGTGTTAGCTAGAGTCAGAGACAGCGACAGAGACACACACACAAAGAGACACACATGGAGAGAGACATAAAGAGACAGAGAGAGATGTGTATTGTTTTTAAATTTAACTGGGCTCTTCCTTTCTTTCCGCTGTAAATATAGCCTCAATCAATATCCCGTTTAGAATGGCTGATACACAGGATTTGGATGCTTCTTACACGTCTCATAATTTCCCCGAAGCCAACATTTCTTCCCGTCACCTCATTACAACTTCCTAGCACCGTTGGATCCTCACCCTCTCTTATACCCACTTCCTTTGGTGTGTCCTCTTTGCTGTGTTGAATAGCTTAATACTTGTTCCTTGGTTTCCCTAAAATAAATACACACAAAGCAGTTAAGTGAGTGGCAAAGTTCCACAAAGGTGTGGGGTTATGGAGGACATTTACGTCCTAGAAACACCACTTAAAATTGAATAATGGACCTGTTTGTTCTATGTTGAACCTTCACCTAAACAGTTTCAACAGCAACAGAAAGTGCCCTAGAAACACAAAGGAAGTGACATAGAAACGGAATCATTTGTTCTT
>NW_021865568.1:0-871 GCF_006229205.1 Suricata suricatta | reverse complement strand
ATTTCCTTTAATGTGGAAGCATAACATACTTTATGTTAGAGTCCATGAACAATACCCCTCATTCATTAATCGTGCTATTGCTTGCTCATTTGTCAAAAAAGATATAATCTATTCACCATGTTCGTCTCAATATTCTAATAGAGGGAGAGATATTTTGACTAGGAGAATAGCTGGGCACCCCTCAAATTACTTTGATGCTCACGGAACTAGTCTATATGTAGTTGCCTTCGAGGGGTGAATAAATCAATTCTCCCTGTCCTGTGGTCCCCAGTTGTGGTAACCTCAAGTAACTCTTTTAGTCTATGTTCAGATTGACAGCAAATGTCTGTCCCACACCCCCTTTGGGAAGACATGCCAGGAAGCCTAGCACTTGTCTAACCTGCTGATCTGTGTCACAGCCCAAAGGCAGTTCTTTCCTCATGTTCTCTCTTTGCTTTTATGACAAATTAGTTCAACACAGATGCATATTTCTGCATTTAAAAAATTCCCAGTAGTTTTTTGTCTTAACAGATTTGGATTTTCATCTGTCAGTTTTCCTTTATTTTAAATGTGCTCTTTTATCCTTATCTTCTAAAGTATTAAAGAAAATAGGTCTGTAAGTGATATCAGTATATAATGATTCATTTCTCCAAAATTAGCATACCGATTTGATAATGCATGCTTTCCCACATCAACATTTGGCTTTTATTCCCTTATGAAAAGAGAACTGCCTGTGAACACACTAAACGGGACTAACTAGTCTTGTTGTGCCTGCCTCCTGGGGTTGATGCGGATTCACCAACAAAACAAATATCCAAGCATAAAGCAAAGAGTTGAAGATAATTTAAACTAAGTAAAACGATAAGTTCATAGTTAATAAAAGGAAAACATA
>NW_021865567.1:0-871 GCF_006229205.1 Suricata suricatta | reverse complement strand
CCAGTGAAAACAGAAAAAACTACCAGTCTCCTGCCCTCTTGAGTGAGTGTCTAAGAAAATGATACAAAGTTGTTTTTTGGAAAGTTTAGTAGTTTACTTTTATTTAAAAACTTTTTTTAATGTTTATTTTTGAGAGAGAGAGAGAGAGAGAGCGAGAGCGTGAGAGAGCATGAGCTGACAGAGAGAGGGGAAGACACAGAATCTGAAGCAAGCTCCAGGTTCTGGGCTGTCAGTACAGAGCCCAAGACGGGGCTTGAACCCACAAGCTGTGAGATCCTGACCTGAGCCAAAGTTTTAACCAACTGAGCCACCTAAGTGCCCTAATAATTTGCTTTTCAATTTGAAGGCAGAATATTATTAATGGGTTCTTACTAATCGAAGGGGAATGTTGTGTTAAAACAACAAAAATACTTGTAATTATTTATATTATAATCAGCAGTCAATACATCATGGTATACATTTAATATACCAATTGTTAAATTTTTAAATGACATAAAATTATTTATAAATGTAATAATATTATTTAAAATTGCTATTGTTTATTATCTTTCAATAAAATCATTTGGCATTTGGTAAATAAAATTTTCCTAAACAGATACCATTTCCACATTTTCTTAGTTAAAACTCCTTAGACATTACAGATTTGAAATAAAAATTAAATTTGTTAAATTAAATAAAAATTTAAATGTACCTACTCAACCAAAATAAATAAAATTACCATCACCAACTTCTTGAGGTTTCTCTGTCCAAAACTCAGGTTTTAATACATATTTTAGGTCAAAGAGTATAGGACCAATAGGAACCAAGGCTAACCCTAGAACTGTAGGGTAGAGTCCTTTTTATGATCATATCCATGAGGTTTATTTTTTTT
>NW_021865566.1:0-871 GCF_006229205.1 Suricata suricatta | reverse complement strand
GTATCTGGCCTCGGGATCAGAACTGGCCCTTCTGTGCCTGATGCCAAGAGGGATGCACTTGCCTCACCTCTTTGACGCGGACCAGCCTGGCCCCCTGGAATGGATCAGGGAGGGAAGAGAAATATGCAGATGTGCAGGCTCTAAAGATTCTGAGATACAGTAAGAAAAAAAAAAAAAAAACAGAAAAACCAGCTGGCTGGGGACGGCACTCAGGCAAACCTCATGACTCACCAGACATCACACACGGGTAGTGTACATACCACCCAGAAGGGAAGAGCTACTCGGAGGCCCCACCAGAGGGGAGGACGTTCCGCCCAGGACCCGCAATTGGGACTCCAACCAGGCTGGTCACCGAGGGCAATCGCTAATCAGAAGGTTGGATGCTGTGAGTATCTGATTTGATGTACTAACCCTTCTCTGTTCTTCTCTCTTTTATGTTGACTGTAATTGTTTAGTTCCAAACATTCCTTTTGCTTATAATTAAAAAAGCTTTCCTCTATGAACCAGAAAGTGCGGCTATCATGAGAGAGGAAGTCCAGATTTTCCTCATTAAGGAAATAATTCATAGGTTAGGGCAAGAAAGCAGAGACATTTCCCCAAAGCAGTACCTTCAGCACAGGAGATGTTAAAAATGGACAATGGTTGTGAAATTGGTGCTACTCCAGCTCTGGAGATCAGCTAGAATGGTTTAGAGACACCGCAGCTCCACCTGGGGCATCTAGACTCTAGACTGTATCATTAGGGTTGAACCGAGGCTTATTCCCTAACCGTGTGCTACTCTGCAATCTTAGTATTCTGGTTGCTTAACCTTACAGGAACGTTTTATAATGCAGGAGGGCAGAAGCTCTAAAAGGAGGGGGGATTTGCACAC
>NW_021865565.1:0-871 GCF_006229205.1 Suricata suricatta | reverse complement strand
ATCTCTTGTTACTGCCTTCACTTTAAAGTCCCATTTGTCCAATATAAGTATGGCTACTCTGACTTTCTTTTGACTACCAGTCTCATGATAGATATTTCTCCATCCTCTTACTTTCAATCTGAAGGTGTTTTTAGGTCTAAAATGAGTCTCTTGTAGACAGCAAATAGATGGATTTATTTTTTAAATCCATTCTGCTACCCTGTGTCATTTGATTGGAGCATTCAGTCCATTTACATTCAGTGTTATTATTGAAAAATGTGGGTTTAGATTCATTGTGTTCTCTGTAGAGTTCATGTTTGTAGTGGTGTCTTTGGTACCTTGTATGCCTTGCAACATTTCCCTCATTGAGTCCCTCTTAGGATTTCTTGTACGGCTGGTTTGGTGGTGATGAATTCTCTCAATTTTTGTTTATTTGGAAACACCTTTATCTCTCCTTCTAATTTGAATGATAGGCTTGCTGGATAAAGGATTTTTAGGGTCATATTTTTTCTATTTATCACATTGAAGATTTCCTGGCATTCCTTTCTGGCCTGCCAAGTGTCAGTGGATAGGTCTGTAACCACTCTAATAGGTTTGCCTTTTTATGTTAGGGCCCTTCTATCCCTAGCTGCTTTCAGAATTCTCTATTTATGTTTTGCCAGTTTCACTATGATATGTCATGCTGAAGGCTGATGTAAGTTATGTCTTAGGGGAGTTCTCTGCGCCTCTTAAATTTCAATGTCTATTTCTTTCCCCAGATTGGGAAAGTTCTCAGCTATAGTTTGATTAAGCACCCTTCAGGACCTTTTTCTCCTTCTTCTTCTTCAGGAATTCCTATGATATGAATATTGTTCGGTTTGATTGTATCACTCAGGTCTCAAATTTTCCTTTC
>NW_021865564.1:0-871 GCF_006229205.1 Suricata suricatta | reverse complement strand
ACCTGCTATGTGACAGGCATTGTGGAAGAGAATATAGACTGATGTAAACATAGATTATTATCTGACAGAGGGTTTGGGGCAAACATCAGCATCACTTACTGCAGG
This sequence comes from Suricata suricatta, assembly GCF_006229205.1. Lineage (NCBI taxonomy): Eukaryota > Metazoa > Chordata > Mammalia > Carnivora > Herpestidae > Suricata > Suricata suricatta. Next base: position 766 of record NW_021865564.1, on the reverse strand, counting down.
CTCCAATGCACCGCAGAAATACCTCCTGTTCTCCTAACAGCTGAATGTGCCTCAGAAGAAGAAGGCCCATCCCTGGTTCTTACGGAGCAAGCATGGTCATGACCATACTTAGAAGACACAGGGTGGTCTCGGCCATGGCAGCCAGGCCGTCTGCGAGTGGGATGTGGCTATTGAGAGAACCACCAATAAACACCAGTAGCCCAGGTGGACATAAAGCGCTAATGAATTTGAGCACAACCTCTCCTGCTCATGAAGAACACCTCAAATACCAATCAGTTCACACTCAAGCAACATGGGATGGGCATCCCGGTTCAGTAACTGGATATTCAAACTGCCTGTCTCCATACCTATGAAGATGAATTGGAGGGGCACCTGGTGGCTCAGTCGGTTGAGCGTCCGACTCTTGATTCCAGCTCAGGTCATGATCTCATGGTTCGTAAGTTCAAGCCCCGCATCGGACTCTATACTGACAGCGTAGAGCCTGCTTGGGATTCTCTCTCTCTCTCTCTCTCTCTCTCTCTCTCTCTCTCTCTCTCTCCCCTCTCTCTCTGTCCCTCCCATGCTTGCTCCCTATTTCTCTCAAAATAAATAAAAATAACCTTAAAAAAAAAGGTGAATTGGATACAGCCCTTAAACATAAGAAGTGACAGTCTAAAATGAGTGACTTTCATGTAATCAAATCATTACAGGGCATATGTGATGGATGCGTGCTTTAAAATCTTGCCTGAAGTCTAGTTTTCCATCTTAGCAGATTTCTCAGGTGACA
>NW_021865563.1:0-871 GCF_006229205.1 Suricata suricatta | reverse complement strand
TCAGCAACAATTACATTTAATCCCAACCTGTTGATCACTGCCCTTGGCTGCCGGCCAAGCCTTTGTCATGTGCCCCTGGCTCAGAGAGACAAAACCCGATCTTCCTTAGCCGTTGCCAGATGGCTGCTCCCACGGACGGGAACTCAGTATCACCATTGGAGAAAAGAGACTCCCGGGCCAGCGGATCCATCATGACAGAGCGAGGCCCTCCAACAGCAGAGCTTCTGCCTAGCCGCAAGGTCAACCCAGAACCTTACAGTTGTGGGGACCTCAGAACCGTAAGAACTTTGGTTACACCTCAGGACTCAGAGCTCAGCACTGGGCCCGCTCAGAGCACAGTCTGCAAAGATCAGTGGGGCAGAACTGAGCCATCCTAGCTGGCCTGGCCGTCTTAGTTAGTCTCTGGTTTCTGGGGGTGCCTGGTGGCTCAGTCTGGTAAGCGTCTGACTTCAGCTCAGGTCATGACCTTGCGGGTTCGTGGGTTCAAGCCCCGCGTCGGGCTCTGTGCTGACAGCTTGGAGCCTGGATCCTGCTTTGGATTCTGTGTCTCCCTCTCTCTCTCTCCCCCTCCCCCCCCACACTCTGCTTCTCTCTCTCTCTCTTTCTCAAATAAAGATGTTTTAAAAATTAAAAAACCGCATATTCTGTGTCCCCGTGTCCCCAGGCATAGGGGTGCTGGCGCCGGCTTCCCGGGCTGCCCAGCCCCTGTGAACATCTCTTTCCAACTCCATATCCAGCGACATCACATCGGCAGCTTAACATCGGCCGTGGTGGCAGTATTGTGCCACGGCCACCAGCAAATGCTACAAACTAGGCCCCTTTTCTCCGCGGGGGTGTCTGTTGTTAAACATGGCCCGCTGTGTCTCTCTTC
>NW_021865562.1:0-871 GCF_006229205.1 Suricata suricatta | reverse complement strand
GATGAATGGATAAAGAAGATGTGGTATATATACACAATGGAGTACTATATGGCAATGAGAAAGAATGAAATCTGGCCATTTGTACCAAAGAGGATGGACCTCAAGGGTGTCATGCTAAATGAAATAAGTCAGGCAGAGAAGGACAGATACCATATGTTTGCACTCATAGGACTAACAGGAGAAACCTATCAGAGGGCCATAGGGTGGGGAAGGGGGAAAGAGTTGGGGAGAGAGAGGGATATAAACCATGAGAGACTATTGAATACTGAAAACGAACTGAGGGCTGAAGGGGGAGGGGGAAGAGGGAAGGGGGTGATGGTCATGGGGGGCACTTGTGAGGAAAAGCACTGGGTGTTATATGGAAACCAATTTGACAATAAACTATTATAAAAAAATAAATTTCCTGGTTAACCCATCCATTCTTTAGTAGGATGTTCTTTAATCTCCATGTATTTGAGGGCTTTCCAAATTACTTCTTGTGGTTGACTTCAAATTTTATGTTCAGTGTGTCATTTAATACCATTGTTTCTGCTTAGGTGATTCTGTCCTTTGCTGTAGGTGGGGTGTTAAAGTCCCCTACTATTACTGTATTATTATCAATACGTTTCCTTATGTTTGTTATTAATTGATTTATATATTTAGATGCTCTAAGTTGGGGCATAAATATTTACAAGTATTAGCTCTTCTTGATGGATAGACCCCTTAATTTTGATACAGTGCCCTTCTTCATCTCTTGTTACAGTCTTGTTTTAAAATCTAGTTTGTCTTACATAAGAATTTCTATTCTGACTTTCTTTTAATGTCCATTAGCATGATAAATTATTTTCCATCCCCTCACTTTCAATCTGGACGTGACTTTAGGTCAAAAATG
>NW_021865561.1:0-871 GCF_006229205.1 Suricata suricatta | reverse complement strand
TGTAGAGCAAGGATTTTATCCTCCCTGGGTGGAGGGTGGGGGTGTAGTTGTCACTTCTTCTGGCTGTCTACTTCTGTATTCTAGAAGTTGCCTTTCTTATGAGTTTCCAGGGGAGGCAGAGCCCACTTGCTACTCTAAAAACTCAGATGCCAGATACTGCCTTTCCGGGCATCTCTTGCAGGTAATTAATGGGTTCAGGGTCTAGCACCCACCAATCAGAGGCCCCCACTCTGGAGTATGAATCAGGCGCTAGTGATACAAAGAAGCAACAACTCTCTGGAGGTGGCCCAGCTGCAACAAGATGGTGTTTCCATGGCAGCAGTGGTTGCCTGCACCTGGAGCTATCGTGCGTGTGGCCAGGCAGGGACAGTGGCAGTGGCGTCCTCCCCAGAGCACTGTGTGGCATGATGGTAGGTATTGTGCTCTGCTACCGCAGCTCCGAGCCCAGCTAGTTCTCCAGCTCTGCCAGGAGCCCTACCAGCCACCCAGCGTTATTTTAATAAATGAGGTAGAATGAACTGGAGTCTGTGCTGCCTACAGCTAAGACAGAATCTCTGGCAGATTCAGAGCACCCAAGGGGAAAATAAAAAGATGCAAAAAGCTGGAGCAGGGCTGTTCCCACTTCTAAGGGAGTCTTAGGAGAGTAGTAATTTCTCCTTCTCTTCAGACCCACCACCGGAGAGCTGGCCACCTGCGGGGGGCTTTTAATATCTTAGCCCACATGGCTACATGTTTAGTGGAGTATAAGAGAAAACAGATCAAAGCAATGAACTGTATTGTACTGAAAGTGGAACTGTCAAGAGAGAGGAAGCAATAGGCATCCATGAACTGTGAATACTTAAAACCACAAATTAAAATTCTGTGCTCCCTT
>NW_021865560.1:0-1746 GCF_006229205.1 Suricata suricatta | reverse complement strand
TTTGGCTGAATAATATTTCGTCGTATTGATAGAACACGTTTGTTTATTCGTCTGCTGATGGTCTTTTGAGGTTTTCCACCTCGTCGTTAATGTGAATAGTGCTCCTATAAACATGCATGTATGAACATTTGTTTGAGTGCCCGTTTCAGGTAGGGGGAGGTATATATCTAGGAATGAACCTATCAGGTCATTTGGTAATTCAATGTTTTATTATTGGGAACAAACTTTTCTAGAGTGGCTGCGCTATTCTCCATTCTCACCAGCCATATACAGGGATTCCACTTCCTCTACAACCTTGCCAACATTTGCTATTTGCCTATTTTATGCTATCATTATTATTGTAGTCATCTAAATGAATGTCAGTGGTATTTCACTGTAGTTTTGATTTGCATTTTCCCAATGACTGATGATGTTGAGCATCTTGTCACGTGCTTGTTAGCCATTTCTCTTCTTTGGAGAAAAGCCTATTCAAATCCTTTGGCCATTTAAAACTTGGCTTTTCGGGGCACCAGTGTGGCTCAGTCACTTAAGTATCTGGCTCTTATTTTTTTTAATGTTTATTTATTTTTGAGAGAGAGTGTGTGTGTAAGTAAGCAGGTGAGGGGCAGAGAGAGAGGGAGACCCAGAATCTGAAGCAGGCTCCAGGTTCTGAGGTGTCAGCACAGAGCCTGACGTGGGACTCGAATGCATGAACCTTGAGATCATGACCTGAACCAAAGCTGAACGCTCAACCGACTGAGCCACCCAGGTGCCCCAGTGGCTCTTAGTTTTGGCTCAGGTCATGATCTCACGATTTGAGGGTTCAAACCCCACATCACGCTCTGCACTAACATTGCCAAGCTTGCCTGGAATTCTCCATGTCTCCCTCTCTCTCTCTTAAACTAAATCAACTTTAAAAAAGGAAATTTAAAAAACTTGGATTCTCTTTGTTTTGAGTTGTGGAAGTTCTTGATATATTCTGGATATTGAATCCATACCCCACATATAATTTACAAATATTTTCTCTCCTTATGTAAGTTTTGTTCTCACTTTCATGGTGTAAATTCCTTTGATACACAAATTTTTAAAATTTTGATGAGTTCCAATTTATCTGTTTTTTTTTTTGTTGCTTTGGCTTCTGATGTCATATCTAAAAACCCATTGCCAAATCCAAGGTCACAAAGATTTGCCTGTATATTTTCTTCTAAATGTTTACACTGTTGGCTCTTAATATTTAGGTCACAGATCCATTTCTGTTAATTTTTATGTATGATGTGAAGTAGGGGTTCAGTCTGTTTGTGTTCGGTCTGTGGCTGGCCAGTTGTCCCAGCACCATTTGCGGAAGAAATCCTTCTTCCCCCCATTCAATGGCTTTGTAATCTTTATTGAAAATCAGTTGACCAAAGATATAGGGTTCGTTTCTGGAGTCTCAGTTCTATTCTAGCAGTCTACACGTCTGTGCCTACGTCTGTCCACTCTATTTTTGCTTCATAGAGTATTTTGAAATTGCGAAGTGTGAATCCTCCAGCTTTTTTTTTTTTTTTAAGACTGTTTTGGCTAATCAGGATCTCTTGCAACTCCATATGCATTAGAGGATTGGCTTCTCCATTTCTGCAAGAAGACTATTGAAATCTGGATAGAGATTGCATTGAGTCTGTAGATAGCTTTGGGGTGTATTGACACATTAACGATGTTCAGTCTTCCATTCTGTGAACACAGGGTGTCTTGTTTTATTTATGCCTTCTTTATTTTATTAACGTTTTGTGT
>NW_021865559.1:0-871 GCF_006229205.1 Suricata suricatta | reverse complement strand
CATTATGTTGTATACCTTAAACTTATACAGTGTCATATGTCAACTTAATCTCAATAAAACTGAGAAAAAGACATACTTACTACATATCAATAGAACGGAGGAGAGAAACCACATGACGATCTCAATAAACACAGTAAAAGCATTTAACAAAATCCAACACCCTTCATGATAAAAATACTCATGAAGATAAAAATAGGGGCACCTGGCTGGCTCAGTTCATGGAGCATGCAACTCTTGATCTCAGGGTTATGAGTTCATGCCCCATGCTGGGTGTAGAGATTACTTAAAAACAAAACATGTTGAAAAACACAGAGAAGTTCTTCAGCATGATAAAGTGCATGCTTGAAAAACTACAGCTAACATCATACTTAATAATTAAAGGCTGGCTTTTTCCTTAATATCAGGAACAAACCAAGGATGTCACTTCTTGTTTTCAAGAATTTCAACGTTGTGCTGGAGTTTCTAGCCAGTACAATCAGGCTAGGGAAAAAAAAAAACAAACAATCAAGGGTAGCCATAATGGAAAGGAAGACCTAAAATTATCTCTATTTGCAAAAGACATCATTCAGCATGTGGAAAATTTCCACAGGAAATTCTAAAAAACGATTAGAACTAATAAATGAGTTCAGCAAGGTACTAAGATGCAATATCAGTATATAACAATTATTTGTATTTCTATACACTTGCAATGAACAATCTGAAAATTATGTGGGAAGTCTATTCCTTCCACATAGCATCAAAACCAATAAAATATTTATAAGCAAATTTGACAAGGGAAATGTGAAACTTACACTGAAAACTACAAAATTTTGTTGAAAGGAATTAAATAAGACCTAAGGAATTGAAACAATATCCCATGCCCATAAAGTGG
>NW_021865558.1:0-871 GCF_006229205.1 Suricata suricatta | reverse complement strand
TGAGGCATGGCTTACACTTAATAAAATGCACCCTTTAAAGTGTATCAGCTCAATGGGCTTTTACAACGTATCTACCCAGGCAGCCACCAGCGCCATCGAGACATTTTCATTGCTGTCGAAAAGTACACTTGTGCCTATTTACAGATAACCCCACCCCCACCCCTTACCACAGGAAAACACTGTTCTAGTCTCTATCAGTATAGGCCAACTTTGACTTTTTAGAATTTTTATATAAATAGTATGTACTCTTCTACATATTCATGTTATACAATATGTATTCTTTCATGCGTGTATCTAAGTATGGTTTTTTGTTCAAATATAACGTTTTTGACATCTATTCATGTTATTGCATGTTATAAGTAGCTCATTTATTTTTGCTCCTGAGTACTACTCTTTTGTATGAATATACCCACATTTATGTACACATTCTTTTATTGATGGACATTGGAGTTGTTTTCAGCTTTTAAACTATTACGAATAAGACTGCTATGAATATACATGTATATAAGTTTGCAGGTGTTCTCATTTCTTGTAGTAAATACTTTGAGGTAGATGACTGGGTCTTAGGGTAAGTTTAACTTTATAAAAACAGCTGAGTCTTTTCTAAAATGGTCACACTATTTTATATTCCTAGAGCAATCAACGATAGTTCCAGCTACGCCATATCTTTGTTAATATTTGGTGCTGTCATTTTTTAAAAACAATCTATTCTAGTAGGCGTGCAGTTAATAATGATGACTATAGGGGTGGCTGGGTGGCTCAGTTGTAAAATTTTGTAAAAATAATGGTGAGTATATTATTATAAGTGTTACTTTGTGAAACACTTAATTAGTGTCTGTCACTATATAAAATTGGATTATCTTTAAAAAAA
>NW_021865557.1:0-871 GCF_006229205.1 Suricata suricatta | reverse complement strand
GATGCATTTTAAAAAAAGGCTCATCTATATGCTGCCTACAACAGACTCATGTTAGACCTAAAAACACTCTGGAAAACAGTGTGGAGGTTCCTCAAAAAACTATCAATAGAATTCCCCTATGACCCAGCAATAGCACTGCTAGGGATTTACGCAAGGGATACAGAAGTGCTGATGCATAGGGGCACATGTACCCCAGTGTCCATAGCAGCACTGTCAACAATAGCCAAAACATGGAAGGAGCCTAAATGTCTATCAACTGATGAATGGATCAAGAAGATGTTATCTATACAATGGAATACTACATAGCAATGAGAAAGAATGAAATCTGGCCATTTGTAGCAAAGTGGATGGACCTCGAGGGTGTTATGCTAAATGAAATAAGTCAGGCAGAGAAAAACAGATATCATATGTTTTTACTCATAGGTCTAACAGGAGAAACCTAACAGGGGACCATGGGAAGGGGAAGGGTGGGGGAAGAGTTAGGGAGAGGAAGGGAGGCAAATCATAAGAGACTCTTGAATACTGAGAACAACCTGAGGGCTGAAGAGGGAGGGGGAAAGGGGAAGGGGGATGATGGCCATGGAGTGGGACATTTGTAGGGAAGAGCACTGGGTGGTATATGAAACTTGACAATAAACTATTAAAAAAAAAAGAAAAGAAAGTGACAGGATCAAGAAATGCCTATCATGCAAATGGATATTATAAGAAAGCCAGAGTAGCAATACTTATTTAAGATAAAATACACTTTATTATTTTTCTTTGGCTGGATACAGTATACTTTATTGATGGTACATAACAAGATAGGGCTCCACAAGTCCCTCCTCTTCTGAAAGGGGTCTCCAATGGAAACTCTGGAATTCAGGAGATACTC
>NW_021865556.1:0-871 GCF_006229205.1 Suricata suricatta | reverse complement strand
CCAGACCTGGAGCGTGAGGCTGGTCAGGGGCGCGGCCCGGCAGGGATGGAACCCAGCAGCGGGTCCACACACGGCCCCCAGTTTCCGGGGGTCTGACCGTCCTGACACCCGCACCTCCCGCACCCCGTGGGCTGACCCCAGAGGCCCGACTGCTGCGGAGAAAGTCGAGAAGGTTGAGTCACTGGGGTTTCTGATCAACTCAGCCCAGCAGGGGAGCTGAGGCCCCGCCCCCCCTTCTCCCGGGTGCAGGGGGAGAGAGGGAAGAGTAAGCCGTCCCTGTCTCTGGAAAGAAGAGGCCACCACGTGAGCGCAGCCAGGGCTGCTGGTCCGGAGCTCGTGGGGCAGGGAGAGCTCGGGGTGGGAAAGAGGCGGCTGGTGGGGGGGTGTCTGGCAGGGAAGACAGCCGGCTTAGCGGAGCCCTGAGGGAGGCCGCCACTGTGGTCCCCGACTGCTAGGAGCTTTCCTCACATGCGGCTTTTTGTGAACCTCATAACGAGCCTGAGGGATAAGACAGACCCATTTTACAGAGGAGAAAACTGAGGGTCCACGTGGACACTCCTGGGTCACGACCCAGCGAAAGCGAAAGCAGACCACAGACTGTGGCCCCGTCAGGCTGACACACAGCCCAGTGCACATACGTGTCCTGGGAGAGGCGGGGGAGACGGCAGTGTGCAGAAATCGGGAAAGACCGCGTGCCTCCCAGGGGACGGCGTGGGGCCAGTCTCCGAGGGGACAGAGGACAGAGGGGCAGAGAGTGGAAGCGGGACGGCCCCTGCGGCCAGGCTTTCGGGCGTCGTGTCTTTGGGGAACGGTGCTTATTGTCCTGGGTGTCCTGACGCCCTCGGGTTTTCGGGAATCACCGAGAGAGGCC
>NW_021865555.1:0-871 GCF_006229205.1 Suricata suricatta | reverse complement strand
TGTAGAGCAAGGATTTTATCCTCCCTGGGTGGAGGGTGGGGGTGTAGTTGTCACTTCTTCTGGCTGTCTACTTCTGTATTCTAGAAGTTGCCTTTCTTATGAGTTTCCAGGGGAGGCAGAGCCCACTTGCTACTCTAAAAACTCAGATGCCAGATACTGCCTTTCTGGGCATCTCTTGCAGGTAATTAATGGGTTCAGGGTCTAGCACCCACCAATCAGAGGCCCCCACTCTGGAGTATGAATTAGGCGCTAGTGATACAAAGAAGCAACAACTCTCTGGAGGTGGCCCAGCTGCAACAAGATGGTGTTTCCATGGCAGCAGTGGTTGCCTGCACCTGGAGCTATCGTGCCTGTGGCCAGGCAGGGACAGTGGCAGTGGCGTCCTCCCCAGAGCACTGTGTGGCATGATGGTAGGTATTGTGCTCTGCTACCGCAGCTCCGTGCCCAGCTAGTTCTCCAGCTCTGCCAGGAGCCCTACCAGCCACCCAGTGTTATTTTAATAAATGAGGTAGAATGAACTGGAGTCTGTGCTGCCTACAGCTAAGACAGAATCTCTGGCAGATTCAGAGCACCCAAGGGGAAAATAAAAAGATGCAAAAAGCTGGAGCAGGGCTGTTCCCACTTCTAAGGGAGTCTTAGGAGAGTAGTAATTTCTCCCTCTCTTCAGACCCACCACCGGAGAGCTGGCCACCTGTGGGGGGCTTTTAATATCTTAGCCCACATGGCTACATGTTTAGTGGAGTATAAGAGAAAACAGATCAAAGCAATGAACTGTATTGTACTGAAAGTGGAACTGTCAAGAGAGAGGAAGCAATAGGCATCCATGAACTGTGAATACTTAAAACCACAAATTAAAATTCTGTGCTCCCTT
>NW_021865554.1:0-871 GCF_006229205.1 Suricata suricatta | reverse complement strand
GCATAATTGGTAGGACCATTTGGACAGGTCAGTATAATGAGATGCATGGCAGCCAAAAGCTGCCAAATGTTAGTTTGTTTAGAGACTGCCATCAATAGTAGTTGTTAGCAGAGGAGGGACCCAACCATTAGCGTGTCATCTGTTAACTGATAACAAACTAGGTATAAGAATAACTGACCAAGAGGTTGGAGTAGCCATACTTATATTGGACAAACTGGACTTTAAAATAAAGGCCGTAACAAAAGATGAAGTAGGACACTATAGAAGAATAACTGACCAAGAGGTTTTGGGTGAGTTATTTTTTTTATTTAAAATATTTTTTTTGAGACAGAGAGAGACAGAGAATGAGACTGGAAGGGGCAGAGAGAGAGGGAGAGACAGAATCTGAAGCAGGCTCCAGGCTCTGAGCCCAACACGGGGTTCAAACCCAAGAACGTGAAATCATGACTTGAGTGAAGCCGGAGGCTTAACTGACTTAGCCACCCAGGGAGCTCCATGGGTGAGTTCTTGAAATAATATCTATAGTTAACAGAGGGCATAAAATTAGACCTATTATACATTATTTCTTTAGTGTATATCAAATAAAAACCTATTCACATAGGATACATAAAAGTCCACCAACGAGGATAACCCTTGTTAACAACAATGAGTTTCCAGACATCATTTGAGTTATCATTAGGAAGAGTCTGGAGAGGAGGTGGCTTGTTGCAGTGATTTAATTTTTTAGAAATGGAATGCTCACCATCAGTAGTAGGGTCTCCACCTCCCAGAGTCAAAATATATAGACCAAAATGAATGTCTTCCCTTATTGTCATTTGGAGAATCAGTAATAGGCCCTTAAAGGAGACGGGAAGGCATCCCTTAAAAGCAT
>NW_021865553.1:0-871 GCF_006229205.1 Suricata suricatta | reverse complement strand
TTTTTTATTTTGCGTCTTATACACATTAAATCAAAATAAATCTGCATTCTTCCATCTGGCTTCTTTCACTCAATATTGCCCTTGGATTCATCTTTGCTTTTATCTGTAAAAACATTTTGTTCTGTTACATCAACTTCCCTTTGGTTACATCACAACTTACCTGTTCCTTATACTTGTTCATTCTACTGCTGATGGTGGGCATATGGTTCCAGTTCTAGGCCACAAATGCCACCGAACCCTCTCGTGGGTGGTTTTAGGTGAACATAACAACTCATTCAGCAGACAGATAGATAGATAGATAGATGGATAGATAGATACAGAAATAGACACAGATACATACATAGATAGGTACGTAGATAACCGGATATAAGTAGAAATTGCTGGGCCACAGGATCTATGTAGGTTTAACTTTATTAGATGTTGCTACACAGTTTTCCAAAATGCACTCATTAAGTGCACGCACCATTAACAACCACGGACGAGGCTGCTGGTTGTGTCATAGACTCGCCAGCACTGGATACTGTCAGCCATGCTGAATTTGGCTATGCAGTCCAGGATATAGTGCAGTTTCTTTGCGATTTTCAAGTGTATTTTTTGATGACTAATGATATTGATTATTAACGGGGGGAGAATAAGATACTGTTGGTGTTTCTATGTGTTGTTTAAAATATTTATGTTATGGAGTATATATTATTTCGATAATTGAAAACATAGTAGTTAAGCATGTGCTGTATCAAAAATTATACGAGCTGTTTGCAGTCATCAAACCCCACCTCCCATGTCATGCAAAACAACATATTTCGGTGCGGACAAGGCCAAACACAGATCTTTTCTCTTTTGCCCAAAGCCTCTGGTTAGACCAACCACAGGC
>NW_021865552.1:0-871 GCF_006229205.1 Suricata suricatta | reverse complement strand
ATGGATTTTGGTTTTTGATCCATTCTGCTACCCTGTGTCAGTTGGTTGGAGCATTCAGTCCATTTACATTCAGTGTTATTATTGAAAAATATGGGTTTAGATTCATTATGTTCCCTGTAGAATTCATATTTGTAGTAGTGTTTCTGGTACCTTGTATTCTTTTCAACATTCCCCTCATAGAGTCCCCCTTAGGATTTCCTGTAGGGCTGGTTTTGTGGTCATGAATGCTCTCAATTTTTGTGTATTTGGGAACACCTTTATCTCTTGTTCTATTCTGAATGACAGGCTTGCTGGATAAAGGATTCTTGGCTGCATATATTTTCTGTTCATCACATTGAAGATTTCCTGCCATTCCTTCCTGGCCTGCCATGTTTCAATAGACAGGTCTGTAACCACTCTGATAGGTTTCCCTTTGTATGTTAGGGCCCTTTTATCCCTAGCTGCTTTCAGAATTCTCTCTTATCCTTATATTTTGCCAGTTTCACTATGATATGTCAGGCCGAAGGTCGATTCAAATTACATCTTAAGGAGGTTCTTTGTGTCTCTTGAATTTGAATGCCTATTTCTTTCCCCAGATTCAGGAAATTCTCAGTTATAATTTGGTTTAGTACCCCTTCAGGACCTCTTTCTCTTTCTTCCTCTTCAGGAAATCCTATGATATGGATGTTGTTCCATTTGATTTTATCACTCAGGTCTTGAATTCTCCTTTTCTGCTCCTGGATCAATTTCTCTCTTTGTTTTCAGCTTCCTCTTTTGCTATAACTGTATCTTCTAATTCACCTATTCTTCTCTCTGCCTCTTCCTTCTGTGAGATGGCCACCTCCATTTTATTATTCACCTCATTTATAGCCTTTTTTAACTCGTCACACCT
>NW_021865551.1:0-871 GCF_006229205.1 Suricata suricatta | reverse complement strand
ATGCAGAGATTGCATAAGGGGGTGGCAGGGGCTCCCCAAAGGTGCCTGGATGGACGGTAACTTGGGTTGTCTGGCCCCCATTTCTTCCCACGGGTCCTTGCTGGCTGAGCCCCTCCCACCTGTTCCCTGATGTGAGTATCAGACTCCTTCCTTCCTGGAACGTCAGCTCAGGGCCTGCTGGATGACCCGGCTCCCCCCAGCTCTCCCCTGCGGTCCCCACAGACGGCCTCACTCTCTCCTGTGTCACAAACTCACATTTATTCACAGACAGACAAAGGGACAGGGATGGACCTTTGCTCACTGGGGACCCCCAGGGTCTGGCAGTTCCAAAGAGGTGACGGTGTCCAGTGTGTATGGTGGGGGACAGCCAGGCAGGGGGTCCCCCCAGTCTCCATCTCTCTGGCCAATATTCTCTGCCTCCTTTTTTCCGAGTCGTCCTGCCTTCGGAGGCCTGCTGGGCAAGCAGCCCCTAACCAGTATCAGGGGGCCTGGGGGTGGGAGATGGGGAGGGCGGGGTGGCCCAGGGCCCACCCTCCTTAGTGTTAAGGGCTGGAAGGGGAGGGGTGGGTAGACAGAGGAGGTGCCTACTCTTGGACGTCCCCCCTCTGTATTGCAAACCGGGGGCCAAATGGAGGGGCCGAGAGCGGGTGTGAAGGTCAGGAGGCCAGGCCGCCCAACCCGCGCAGGTGAGCCTTGCTGTCGACCTCCTCTTCCTCCATCTCGAAGGCTGAATGGTCTTGGCTGTCGAAGCAGGAGGCGCTGAGGAAGACGGGGGGAGCCGGCGGCGGCGACTGGGGCGGGGTCCCCGGGGAGGGCGGCTCTTCCTTGATGCGCGCGAGGGGCAACGGGAGCCCTTCGGCGTCGTGGCCGG
>NW_021865550.1:0-871 GCF_006229205.1 Suricata suricatta | reverse complement strand
GTACTAGTAATAGGGATAATTAAACATATAGGGGTTACAAAATTATAATGCAGTTTTTAATACACTAATTTTGGAGATTTTATTCAGAATAAATTTATAGAAAGTTTGCAAATACCCAAGGCCCAGTTTCGTCTCTCATTAACATCTTGCACCACTATGCCATATTTGACTCAAATTACGAATACGTCAGTAACTAAAGTCCATGCGGCATTCCAGTATCTTTACTGCGGAGACGCCCATCTGGTAGACGACATCTCATTTATTCCTGTCTCTTTAGGATACTCTTGGCTCTGACATTTTCTCAGACTTCTGTTTCTGACCACTCTGACAGTCTTTAGAATTATCATTCGAGTTTATCTGGGGTTTTCCCCCCAATAGAATGTCAGTGGGTTTGGGTATTGAGAGGAAATTAATAGATGTAAACAGCCATTTTCATTACTTCATATGAAGGCTCTATGCTTTCAAAATGACTCCATAGTGTCGTCAGATATCTCCACTGTGAATTTATGTTTTCCCCCGTCCTTACTGTTCTTATTCTTCAGAAGGGAGTCGCTGCATACAGCCCGCATTTAAGGAGTGGGGAGTTCCTTGAGGAACAAGCATCTAATTCAATTGTTCGGGTGGGGTATTTTTTTGGTATGAGTACTATTTCTCTCATTCCTGTATCCACATCAATATCAATTTACATATATCGATTTTATACTTTGAATTGGAATTCAATTCCACTTCATTTTGCTGTTCAAAGTATTCCACCGCTGGCACTAGGAGATCTTTTATTTGCCTATAACTTCCTTTTTTAGAAACTTAAGGTTCTTCAGGGCTGTCACACATTTCCTGCCCAGTCCGAGTATCAGCCATTTCTCCAAGGAGC
>NW_021865549.1:0-1747 GCF_006229205.1 Suricata suricatta | reverse complement strand
AAGTGATCCATAATGCCGGTATAGGTAAAATGAACAATTGAAGGCAACTTCAATTCCCAGCAATAGGGGAATCGCTAAATAATGGTTTATTACTGTATATGAGGTTATGCAGCAGTTAAGGTTTTTAAACTTATTATTTAACAAAAATAATTATCTATGACTTTTTACTTGCCTTTACTTCAGTCACTCCCCAGTGTGGCAGCCTTTTGGTCTGGAAGAGGTAGGAGCTCCGTTCCCTTCTTTGAACTGTAGGTGGCAGAATAGACCTTCTTTGTCCTGTTCTAATCTGACTGAGTGCAGAGAGATTACTCTCTGTAGTGCCCAATTCAGTTCTCAGGTGAGGAAAAGTGGCAGCCACTGCTCATGAAGGCTTCAGGGAGATTACAGATTTGCAGATATTTAGAAAAAAAGATTACAGCTGGAGACCTGCAAGAACCATGTGAAACCCAGAGGAGGATCTGAGTTGAGATTCATTGGGAAATGAAGGCATGCATAAACAGCTCTTTTATATAGAGGAAGTGAGTAAGCCACAGACAGGACTCATGTTCAGAAGAGCTGAAAAGTGCTCACTTTGGCAGCACAATACAGAAGACCTGAAAAGACCTTAAGCTTCCATTGAGACAATTCCCTATGTTCAGAGCATGCTCAGCTAATCAGTGAAGGACTTCTCTGGCATAGAACGAGCCTACAAAGACTAGGAGAGGTGGCTTTTTTTTTTAGATGCCTGATTTTCAACAAAAATCTCACACGGTATAAAAAGAAACAGGGAATCATTACCAATGCAAAAGAAGAACGTTAAATGGCAGAAACTGTTATTGAGAAACCCAGACATTAGACATATTAGATGAAAGCTTTAGGAGAGCTCATAAAATACTCAAGGAGCTAAAAGTGAGAAAAATGAACAAAGAGCTAAAGAGATCGGGAAAAACATTTGGCCCAATCTAACACCTATTTATGATAAAAAGTAAACTAGGAACAGAGGGACACTCCTCAACTTGAAAAGGAATATCTACAAAAATCTTATGACTAAAATTATACTTAATAGTGAGAAACTTGAAGCTTTTCCACTGAGATCAAATAGGAGGCAACGTTCTCCCCTCTCACCACTCCTTTTCAACATTGTACAGGAAGTCCTTGCTAATGGAGTAAGATAAGAAAAGAAAAGAGGATAAAGGGTATACGTATTGGAATGGAAGAAATAAAACTGTCTTTGTCCACAGACAACACAATCACCTATATAGAAAATCCAAAGGAATTGATAATAAAACAAAATCCAAACTTCTGGAACTAATAAGCAATAGAGTAACATTGAAGGAAACAAGGGGAAGATGCAAAATTTAATCACTTTCCTTCCTCCCTCCCTGTCTGTCTTTATTTCTTTTGTTCTCCACATAAGAATGAAATAATATAGTATTTCTCTTTCCAGTCTGATTTATCACTTAATTTCACTTAATTCAATAACCTCTAGGTCCACCTATGTTATTACAAATTACTCAATCTCATCTTTTTATGGCTGAGTAATATTCCAGTGTGTGTGTGCATGCACGTGTGTGTGTGTGTGTGTACCACATCTTGTTTATCTTTTTTTCTCTCAGGGGTCACTTATGTCCTTTGTTGCCTATCATAAATAACACTGCAATATACATAAGAGTGCATATATCTTTTCAGATTAGTGTTTTTGTTTCCTTTCAGTAGATATCCAGTAGTGGAATGACTGTGTCATATGGCAATTTTATTTTTAATTCTT
>NW_021865548.1:2746-3000 GCF_006229205.1 Suricata suricatta | reverse complement strand
TTTCGCTTATCATGACACCCTCAAGGTCCATCCACTTTCCTACAAATGGCCATATGTCATTCTTTCTCATTGCCATGTAGTACTCCATTGTGTATATATACCACATCTTCTTGATTCACTCATCAGGTGATGGACATTTAGGCTTTTCCCATGTTTTGGCTATTGTTGACATTGCTGCTATGAACATTGGGGTACATGTGCCCCTATGCCTCAGCATTTCTGTATCTCTTGGGTAAATCCCTAGCAGGGCTATT
>NW_021865548.1:0-2646 GCF_006229205.1 Suricata suricatta | reverse complement strand
CCCCTCCTATCTCCTCCAGGATCTGCTTCCGTCGTTAACTTTTTCCCTCCTGTATTTTGAGTCTCTCTAGCCCACTGGCTCTTTGCTCTCAGGCTTGTTTGAGTCTTTCGCACTAAAACTAAAGGTCCATCATTGAATCTTGGGTTCTCCACTGTCTGCTGCTCATTTGCCTTCTTTTCTAACAAACAAACTTAAAGAAGAGCGTGGATAAGAGGTCACACTCTGCAGCCTGGAATAGAACTTTCAGAATCTGCTCAAAGCTGTAGGTTAAGTAAACCTCCCTTTTCTCTCCATGTTGGTGGTAAATGGGGAAGACTTTGGATCTCAGCTGAGGCCTGGAGCAGGGGAGGGAGAGAAGGGGCCCACATCCTCTTCATTCTTCCCTGCTTTTAAGATCCCAGGGAGATTCCAGGCAGAAGATCAGCCTTCCTTCAGAAGAATCATACAGACCATTTTAATTGAGTTCAAGTTGGACCCGGGAGGGAGGGACATCTTGGGGCTCCCCCTTCACTTCCTGAAGTTAGAGTACTGCAACTTAGAGAAGTCCAAAGTCACATTCTCAGTCTCTCTTCCAGATAGCCCCCCATTGTCCAGTAGGAACAAGCCTGGGCCCCATGGGAATGATGTGGAATCTCATATTTAATAGTATTATGTCTCTATAGCCCCAGAAATTTGGAGGCTAGGTAATGTATGAGGAAAACAGAAGAGGGGCAATAACTAAAGGTGAAGGGGCTCAGGAAAGCAGGCTGATTTTGAAGGGTGGCAGATGGTTTTCCTCTTGTCCCCCAACCAGAATGAATCAATGAATGCTATAATCATTTCTATGGAGCCTGCTGGGTTGTGGCTTCCCCCATGGGAAGGGGTCACTGTTGAAATGACAGACTGGAATCTATCATCTGCAAGAGGAGAGAAGCAAAAGGATGCAGGAGGTTGGAAGTGCCCAAAGTGGAGTAGTGTTGGGAAAAGGATCACCCCTGAATCCTCCACTGTGCTGACTGGTCTTAGGGGTTCTACCATCAACTTGAGGCTTCTTGCTTTCAATCACTTGGCTCCTAGGCAAGAAGGAAGGCAGAAAGAAAAGGGACCCCCTGAAACGACTGTGGTCTACACCAGCATCTCTATGGAGAAGCTCAGCAAGCCATATGAAAGAATGATCCACACTCTGTCTTCACCTTTTCCCCATTTACTCCAGCCACAACCCGTGCACCTCATTCCCAGGGTTACTGAAGACTCCCTTCGTGCAGAATCGAATGGACACTTTGAAGTACTTATTTCCTGGATCTCTCTTGGGAGATCCTCCTCTCCTTGAAAACTGTTCCCTTGGTTCTTGAAACTCTTGCATTCTGCTTTTCCTTTTCTGGTATCAGGACCTTTTCCCCTTTTCCTGAGTTCTTTCTCTGCCTACCCACTAAGAGTTGCTGCCTAGAAATTATTCCTTGGACCATGGTCCTTGGTTTCCTGGGCAACCTCATCCAGTGTCAGACTTTAACTACCACACCTATGTGGAGAAGTTAAGAATCTTAAGTCTAGCACTGACTTCCCCTCTTGAGAACCCAGAAACTATATAAAAGTTAACACTGAATATCTGCACTTGGAGGTCTCACACGTACCTTAGGATTGGCATTTTCAAAACTAACATTGTTTTCACCCTGCTTAATCCCACATCCCTTAGATTCTACAAAAGCAACCCTGGGATGCCCTCTTCTCTGTTCCACTTATGAGTTATGGCATGGCGCTTCTACTTGGATGCCCAAACCAGAACCTGGGTGTCCCCCTAGCCTTCTCTCTCCCTTAGCCTTCCTTTTCACATTTTGTGTCCAGATATTAAATCCTGCTGGCATTTGCTTCTGAAATGTTTCTTTGGACTATAATAATTCATAACTATCTTTTTTTTTGGACAATAACCTCTAGCTGCCTCTGGACTAGCTGCTCCTTAAGATCATTCTGTACCCTAGAGCTGGAGTGGTAAAAACAAATTTGCCCTGTCATTCTCTTCCTTAAAAAACTCAAGGGGCACATGGATGGGTCAGCTGGTTGAGTGTTCAACTCTTGATTTTGACTCAGGTCATGATCTCACAGTTCATGGGTTCAAGCCCCACATTGGGCTCTGTGCTGGCAATGCAGAGTTTGCTTGGGATTTTCTCCCTCCCTCCCTCTCTCTGCCCCTCCCCTGCTTACACACACATACACTGTCTCTCTCTCTCAAAATAAATACACTTAAAAAAACCTCAAATGGGGCGCCTGGATAGCTCAGTGTGTTAAGCATCCGACTTCAGCTCAGTTCATGATCTCAAGGTTCATGGGTTTGAGCCCCATGTCAGGCTCTGTGCTGGCAGTTCAGAGCCTGGAGCCTGCTCCACATTCTGTCTCTCCCTCTCTTTGCCCCTCCCCCCTCACGCTCTGTCCGCTTCTCTTTCTCTCAAAAATAAACATTAAAAAAAATTTATAATGTTTTATTTATTTTTGATACAGAGAGAGACAGAGCATGAGAGGGGGAGGGGCAGAGAGAGGAGACACAGAACCGGAAGCAGGCTCCAGGCTCTGAGCTAGCTGTCAGCACAGAGCCTGACGCGGAGCTGGAACCCAAGAACATGAGATCTGACCTGAGCCGAAGCCAGAGGCTTAACCGACTGAGCCACCCAGGCG
>NW_021865547.1:0-872 GCF_006229205.1 Suricata suricatta | reverse complement strand
TTGTAAGTTATGCTTCACAAAACATGGTCCAGAAGCCTCCAGTTATTTCCAAAGAACTCACAGTTATCAGAGTTGGATGTAGATCTCTAATGTTTATGAGACCATCGTTCATATTATCACTTAGCATAAATCAACAAATGTATAGGTGAAGAGATTGATGGGGTGGGTGAGAGAAAACAGCACCTTGAGCTTCAAAACAGAATCAAAAGTTTAAGAACCAGTAGATTAAAAAAACAACAGAAAAACCCAGAAAACAATTCATTCCCTGTAGCACCACCTAGTGGAACCTTAGAAGAAATCAACTGGTTTTTCGATCAGCCTTGGAAAGGCAAAATCAAATGTAAAGTGAGTACGGGTTCATTTAACAGTAAACAATATAAAATGCAATTTCTTTAAACATTTTTAAATGTTTTTTATTTATTTTTGAGAGACAGAGAGAGACAGCGCGAGCAGGGGAGAGTCAGAGAGAGAGGAGACACAGAATCTGAAGCAGGCTCCAGGCTCTGAGCTGTCAGCACAGAGCCCAATGCAGGTCTTGAACCCATGAACCACGAGATCATGACCTGAGCGAAGCCGGATGCTTAACCAACTGAGCCACCCAGGTGCCCCTAAAATGCAGTTTCTAAAGCAATTAAAGAGACTGATATACTCTATTGAAAAATAAGGTGCTACTTTATATTTGTAAAAAAAAAAAATCCCATTTTTTCTGCTTACAAATTGAGAAATACTCCTTTTATGTATTTTACAAAATAGGAATGAGTACACTAGACTAAAATGCATTCATAATTCCACCATTAAAGGATATATATCATTTCAAACATTTTTCTATCCATGTCTATACATTTATATTTTAAGAGTCTCATGCTCTACCG
>NW_021865546.1:0-872 GCF_006229205.1 Suricata suricatta | reverse complement strand
TTTTTTCTTCATTTTCTCTGTTTTTTCAAACTGGATAATTTCTATTCTATCTTCAAGGTCACTGATTGTTTCCTCTGTCTCATCCATTCTGCTGTTGGGCCTATCTGGTGAGTTTTTTTTTATTTACGTTCATGTATTTTTCAGTTCTAATTTTTCCATTTGGTTCTTTTTGATATCTTCTATTTCTTTGCTGAAACTTTCCACTTTTCTTATGTTTAAAGTTTATTCATAATTTATTACTGGAGTGTTTTTTTAAAGGTCGTTTTAATATCTTTGCCAGATAATTTTAACATCTCTGTCATCCCCTTGTTGGCATCTCCTGATTGTCTTTTTTTTTTTTTCATTTGAACTGAGATAAGCCTGGTTTTTTTTTTAATGTTTAGTTTTTTTGTTTTGAGAGAAAAAGAGGTTGCAAGTGGGGCAGAGGCAGAGCATCCCAAGCAGGTTCCACACTGTCAGCACAGAGCCTGACATGGGGCTTGAAATCATGAACCCCAACATCATGACCTGAGCAGAAATCAACAGTCAGACACTTAACCGGCTGATCCACCTGGGCGCCCTGATAGCAGCCTGATGCTTGGTATGACAACTGATTTCTGAAAATTCTGAATAGTTTGTTATTAGACTCTGGGTTCCGTTGAAACTTTCTGTTGGAGCTGGCTTCATCTGACACTGCTCCAGCAGAAGAAGGGAGATGCTGCTTTATTATTTTAGGTGGATCAGGAGTCTGTTTCCCACTTGGTCTCTGCTGCTTCTTGAAGGGGAGAGGTAACTTGTGGTTACCTTTAGGCAGGGGTCACAGCTCCACACTACATCTCCACTACCCTCCCCCCTCAGTCTTTGCTGGAACGGGTGTGGGTGTGGCCATCGAT
>NW_021865545.1:0-872 GCF_006229205.1 Suricata suricatta | reverse complement strand
CTCTCTGCGTGCATGGAGGAAGGGCCATGTGGACACACAGCAAGCAGGCATCTCTCTGCTGCAGCCAGAAACCAGACTGGCCAGTATCTTGTTCTTAGACTTCCAGCCTCCAGAGCTACGGAAAATAAATTTCTGTTGTTTTCAAGCCTCTCAGTCTGTGGCATTACGTTATGGCAGCCCAAACAGATGAATACAGCCGCACTCATCTGCTAGGAAAGGCAATGGCATAACTCACAGGCTTAGGGGAAGTCTAGCCTCAGGGACAGGCCATCAACACTTGCTCACTCCTGCTCTCCCCCTTTTGTGTGTGCTTTTGCTGCTTGACTGATTTGAAAGACTCCTCCTATTGAAAGACTCTTCTGTGGCAGAAAAAACCACTCACCCTCAGATTTACATTCTCCTAGTCCAGCAACCCAAACAGGAAGTTCTGTTTTTCATGTCTGAAAATCAGCCTGGAGAAGGACTCTGATTGGCCCTGTTTTGAACACAGGTCACACCTTAGGATAAATCTCTCTTGTTGGGAAGTTAACTAGTTATCATTGACAAGGTTGCGTGTCCATGACTGTCCCTGTGAAGACGAGAAGTGCCAGGTCCCCCGTCAAAACCATGCTTAATGGGTTAAGGGTAATTCTTTAAAGGAGAGGATGCATTGGTATGAAGGGCATGTGCGCACTCCATAGAGGCTGGGCGGTGATTTAGGGAAGTTGAACATCTCCAAATTAATGCTCAGGGATTTAGAATCAAGCCACATTTTGACTGGTACAGTTCTGATGGTACTCAAATGGTGTTTCCCATTTTCAGAAGTTAGGCTTCTTTCTAGTTCCTGAGACGAAGTTGTTGCCCAGTATTTGGGTTCGGAGCATTTTAACACT
>NW_021865543.1:0-872 GCF_006229205.1 Suricata suricatta | reverse complement strand
CTCAGGAACTCTGGATGTGGAGGACAGCCATCTGTGATTGTTTTAAGAACCCTCCAGCTGCCTCAGAGGCATGTTCTAGGAAGAGAGCCACCATTCTGAGAAGGACAGCAAGAAGAATGCATGTAAAGAGACAAAGAATCTGCTTTTCCTCCGTCATCCTACCTCACCTCCCAACCAAACACTGATTTAGAAAAAAAAAATACATATCACCTACTGACTTGTTAAATAACATTTGGAAACTAAGAGAACGAGGCAACATGTGAAAAGCCTGTCCAGGCTCCATTGACTCAAAGACAACTAGCATCAACCCTTTGTTCTTTTGCTTTGCCACGAGGACAGCATGCTCCTCTTTTATCACACTTACAGCTGAGGCTGGTTACTTTCATTGGTGAACTGAAGGCACTTACCATATTGGGATTAACTTGAAGGTTCAGGAACCATTAATATTTTTGTTTAGCAAAATGCACTTTGCTTACAGCTGGCTTTTCTTGAAGATGCGTATCTCTCTGTGGCCAGACGTACGCTATTTCCAGGCTTTCTATGGGCATCCACAAATGATTTATGCAGTCAATAAGCATCTTATAAGTAGCTACTCATTCAAGCTGAATTGATGTTTGTGCTAACTAGAAAAGAATGTTGATTCTGGCATTTTGTTACCTTTGCACCTTATAAGTAGAAGAGATTTAGTAAAAGAGGCAGGGCTGTTAGGGACTCCCTGAAGCTTTTTGCAAGAGAGGATATGAAGGGAAGGGAACCCAGAGCCTGGGAGGAATTAGCACATCTAATGCCAACTCAGGCCTTCTTGCCTCTGGCCCGGAGGTGGGAGGTGGGAGGTGGTGAGGGTGGAGACTTTCAAAGATGTCTGTCACATT
>NW_021865542.1:0-872 GCF_006229205.1 Suricata suricatta | reverse complement strand
GCCCCTTCTCACCTTCACAGGCAGTGTCCTGAAGGCCCATCCTGCATTTAGGATGCTGTCACCCAGAGGGTGCCGGGTCCTTGTAGATCCTATCTCGATTGCTCTGGAAGATGTTAAGCCTCAGACTGTGCACAGGAGTTGCTCTCGGACACTGACCATTGTGGCTAGAGGCACAGACCCCTGACGCACTGTCCCACCCAGCTCTGGTTCATGCTCATAATGACCCAAGACTTCGTGGAACCCAGGTCTGTCCTCACTATGGAAAAGCAGTGGGGAAATGTAGTGAAAATGGGCAGAGGTGTGGGGAGGAAGGAATCCAGACTAAAATCTGGAGGAGATGTAGAAAACCACCTTTGCCAGGCCCTCCTCCAGGTGCTGGGAAACCCCGGGCTGGCTGGTTTTCCAAAGCAGACAGGAATGTTATCATGTCTCCTTTGCTTTAGAACTCACTGTGTTTTAGAGATTTAAAACCCATTAGGGAATGGCTTAAGAAGTTAATAACCTGTTACCATTCTGGAGAATTACATTGGATGTTGTTTATAGCTATTTGGCTTATGAAAATAAATACATTAAGATAGGGAGCCAATTCCTATTCATGCCACTTACTGAAGGCAGATCATCCAATAATAAACAAATATCATTAATCTTATACCCACGTGAGGAGAATTTCATTTTTTAAAACTAATTGTACTTGTGGGATTGCGTTTTTTAAAAACTAGAACCTAAAAAAAAGGAGGGGGCAGTAATACAATAAACTTTGCATCTCTTGTACAGAATTCGATTTGTGTGGGAAAAACAAATTAACTGTGAAATGTAACCAGGAAAAGTAATGTTGATTACAAGGAACACATAATTAGGGCAGCTCCAATATG
>NW_021865541.1:0-872 GCF_006229205.1 Suricata suricatta | reverse complement strand
GCAGACGAGAATGAGATTGGACAGTTAAGTTCTCAGACTGGGGAGATTTTGTGACACCACCTTGACGAAAGTGCTGCAAAAGAGAATGGGGAAGCCTTGCTCCTCCACAGACAGGATGCAATCACTGTGTTCATGGAGACTGGATCATGCATTCTTGGGAGACTAATATCCCGGGCCTGAACCAAGAAATTACCTTGAACAGCGGCAGTTACAGGCACTGAAGCTTGTAGGCCTGCTGGAGCCTGTGCAGTATTTTGCTGTTTCTGAAGAAAACCCCTCCCACCCTCCAGTTTGTCTCCAATGGGCACCTAAAGTAAAAAATAGAAAGGAAAGGAGGGAGAGAAGGAAGGAGGAAAGGAAGGGAGGGAGGGAAGAAGGAAGGAGTGAAAGAAAGAAGGAAAGAGAAAGAATAGTGCACAAAGGGGGGGAGATAATAAAAATACTAGAGTCACAGAAAACAGATCTGAATTATCCAATATTTAGGTAATAGGAATCTTAGATATAAACAAACCAACCGAAAGACTCTCCTGGGAACCAGAGAAACATGTATCAAAAACGACAGTTAAATTCATGGCTGGATTGGATATTGGATTAGGAAAAAAGTTATAAAGGACTTTTTTTGTAAAATTACCATTTGAACTAAATACTGGATAATAATCTATCAATGTTAAATTTTATTTGATTGTTGTATTTGGGGGATGTAAGAATTTCTTATTATTAGAAGACACATATTGACATATTTAGGAGTGAAAAGTTATGATGTCTAACTTTAACATGGTTCAGCAAAATATAAACAATAGAGAATGTGCCTACAAATGTGGCAATATGTCAACTGATAAATTTAGATGAAAGATATAAGGTTGTTTATTGTA
>NW_021865540.1:0-872 GCF_006229205.1 Suricata suricatta | reverse complement strand
ACCAAGCCACACTTGCAGTGTGTCTGAGTCAAGATGACATTTTGATTGCTCTTAAGTCTTCCCTTAGCACACTAGGAGAGCCACGCTCAGAGACCAGCATCAATGCTGACAGCCCCTTTACTATTTTTTTTTCATGGATAGTCTCCCTGTTTAATAGCCATTGCATTAGAGGCTATAACTGCAATGCTTTAATTACTTCATAATGCTAGATTTTAAAATAATAAATTACCAATGATATATTCCTTGTTTCTTACTAATAGAAGAAAAGTATTCAGTCCAGGGGCGGCTGTGTGGTTCAGTTGGTTAAGCATCCTACTCATTTCGGCTCTGGTCATGATCTCATGATTCATAAGAATTTTTGTGTTGGGCTCTGTGCTGACAGTGTGGAGTTTTTTGGTGATTCCTTCTCTCCCTGTCTCTCTTCCCCTCCCCCTCTTGAAATAAATTTAAAAAAAAAAGAAAGAAAAGAAGTGGATTCAGTCCAAATATGTGAGTTGAGAGAAGAACTCCAGAGTTTTTCAGAGATTAATCCAAAAGTATGACATTTCAAAAAGTGCAAAAGTGGCTTTACAGTAAGGAAACCATACAAAGATCTATCTAATTTTAAGTACTGAGGTAAAATAGATAAAGAAAGTGCAGATAAAAAATTATGATATGATATGGAATGCTTTAGTTTGGGGCAGAGTAAACTGAAGATATATGCACCCATGAATATATACATATGTTCACGTGTGTGATTATGTGTTTATGTTTCTTAACCTTGGCTCCATGGAATTTTATGTAAAGAGTATATATACATATATTCATTTTAGTTGACTGCAAATAACATTTCCAGGATTCTTCAAGTAATTCATGACCATACCTGAAAACAA
>NW_021865539.1:0-872 GCF_006229205.1 Suricata suricatta | reverse complement strand
GCGAAATTATCTATAGGAAGGAAGACAGACAACATGAATGGTGGTAAAACCACACTTTACTAAGAAAGTCAGTGTCTTTTATGCCATAGGGGTTTACACATTTTTTTTTCTCTTTAATGATTACAAAGCTTATGGTCCTTGAAAAAGTAAAAACATGCTCTGGGAAGGATCATTTTTTATCACAGAAGAGAGAACAGCAGTGAGAACAGAAGTAAAAAAACAGCAATGAGGGAGTCTGTCTCTCAAAGATTCTTCTTTCCTTCAAGGCCCTTTAGCAGTTATGTCTGGGCAAGATGCTTATTATTCAAGGGGTTAATTTTAGACAGATAATTGTGTTTGCCTCAACAGCAGGCAATGAGCTGGGGGACAGAAATAATGTAAGGGAAAGCAGGTGCCACTAACTGACCCAAGTTGACTCAAAACTTAAAGCTATATGCCTTCATTGCTCTTGCAAAGCAATGAGAAAAATCATAGAGAGGTTAAATAGAAGCCACATATGCAGCCCAGGAGGCCAAATGTCACACTTCACAGTCTTTTGACTTGTTCCACAACTTCCCAAAATTTTCTCCTGCACCCTGGAGGCCTAGCCATCAACTGTCGCTTATGTAAATTCTCCTGTGTCCTGAAGGCCTGGCCATCAACAGTCGCTCTGTGGGAGGTTTTTTGGCCTGCTGGGCCCCAACACCCACCCACAAATGTGAGTACAGATACATGAAGAGTGAGACCACGTAAGGGTGTAGACAGAAGGCAGCATCTATGACTAGGACAGGGACCTCAGCAGTAGCCAGCCCTGCCAACTCATGACGACTGGGGCATGACTTGTAGCCCCAGAACTATGACATGGTTTCTGTTGTTTAGGTCATCCAGTATGT
>NW_021865538.1:0-872 GCF_006229205.1 Suricata suricatta | reverse complement strand
CACTGGGTGTTGTATGGAAAACAATTTGACAATAAAATATTATGGAAAAAAAAAAGAAGGTGTTTAACACCATGAGAATAGTGGATATTGTCTAATTAAAATTTAGAAAAACAAGAGGCAGTATCTTCAAATATATAAGGATCCATAGGTAAAGTAAAAGGTATCCAATAAGAAGATGATGAAGATTAGAGTATATTTTGCTGGCCTAGAGGTTGAGAACAGAGAGTATTTTAGGAAGGGGGAGCAACCACCAAATACACATTTTACTGAAAATGTCAAAAGAGTAATGATTAAATATATCACTTGAATTTTATAAAATAGAGAGCATTAGTTACCTTGCAGAAAATCATTTCAGAGATAAAGGTATAAGCAAAATAAAGTAAGAAAAAAAAGGTGAGAAACTCAATTATTTATCAGTCTGTCACACATATACTAGACACTAGTGACTATATATGCATAGTTATATTTCTGTGCATATGTGCATTTATATTTATACCACATATATGTGTGTGTGAATTTACATATGTAGATACATACATATATGCATTTACATGTGTACACACGAAGTTAAATGTTTTATATTGTTATGCCCAGATTTCAATATCGTCCCCAAAAACCAGAGACCACCAGGGAGACCGAGTTATGCATGCAAAAGCAAAGGGCAGTTTTATTTCGGGCTTAGGCTTGCTGGGCCTATACTTGGGCTCACAGACTTCACCAGCACAGTGGATCTGTGCTGAGAGCCCTGAACAAGGGCTGAGCAGGGTTTTTATGGGGTTTGGGGAGGGGGAGTTACAGGAAATTGTGACATAGGTACAGTGATCCAATCATTATGCATAACAGTATTGGCAACAACTTTAATCATACATTTT
>NW_021865537.1:0-1747 GCF_006229205.1 Suricata suricatta | reverse complement strand
AGAAATGCCAGTTGGAATTATTGCAGTAATCCAGGTAATAATCCAAATAAGTTCATGTCTAGGACCAGGTATGGTGGTCATAAGGTCAGTTTGGGCATATACTGTGAAAGCAAAGGCAAGGTCTGTGTATGGGTTCAGGATCGGTATAAAAGAAAGAGATGACTCGAGTCACTGCATGGTGTTTGACATAAGTAACTCGAAGAATGGAAATGTTGAAACTGTGATGGGAACAGGTTAAGTGATGGCAGGAGTTGAGATGAAGAGTTCTGTTTAGGACATGCTAATTTTGAAATGCCTGTGAGACAACAGCATAGTGATGCCGGTTAGGCAGCTCTCGGGTTCTGGATAAACGAAGAGGAGTTGTGTGGACACACACATTTGGAGGTCCAGTAGGTAACATTTAAAGCCTAAAGACTAGAAGAGATTACTTGATGATCAAGAATCGAATCGACAGAAGAAGGGCACCTGGGTGGATCAGTCAGTTAAATGTCTGACTCTTGATTTTGGCTCAGATCATGACCTCATCGTTCTTCAGATTGAGGCCCATGTTGGGCTCTGTACTTAGAGCACAGAGCCTACTTGGGATTCTCTCTCCCTCTCTTTCCCCCTTCTCTGCTCATCTATATTTTCTCTCTCTCTCACCCTCTCTCTCTCTTTCTTTCTCTAAATAAATAAATAAATAAATAAATAAATAAATAAATAAATAAATCTTAAGGAAAAAAGGATGTAAGAGAGAAGTAGTTCAACACCAGGTCCTAGGTCATGTAGAATGATGAAACAATTAAATACAAGGAATGATTAGAAATATAAGAAAAGTAGTTAATACTAAAGAAACAAAATATAAATCATTATTTTAAAAATTAAGACGCAGTCAACCCTGTGGTATAGTTTTTCCCCCAAGGAAGGCATTGGGATCATCTTTTGAGGTCTGACCCAGCCAATTATGCTTATTTCCTTGAAATTTCTACCTATACAGCATCTTTTTAAATTTTTTTAATGTTCTATATATTTTTGAGAGAGAGAGAGAGAGACAGAATGTGAGAGCAGGAGAGACAGAGAGAGAGGAAGACACAGAATCTGAAGCAGGCTCTTGTCTCTGAGCTGTCAGTACAAGGCTGGACGTGAGGTCAGAACTCATGGACTGGAGATCATGACCTGATCCGAAGTCAGACACTTAACTTACTGAGCCAACCAGTCACCCCTATTCAGCATTTTCCTAATAGTTACCATGCATTTTATTTCTTAGAATCATTTAGAACTAAAATATCACCTCCTTTTATGATATTGAAGCCATAGAGCAGACTGGGATCTAAAATCAGGTATGAGGTCTTCCTTAATTGAGCCTCTTTGTAAGTCTTTATTGCTGGCAGAGTCCAGGAACCCTAGACTCCACCACATCTTCTTCATAAGTTTATGCCTTTCTTTATATACTAAAAAGGGAGAAATAAGTCTCTTAGACTTCTCTTCTCTCCCATTGGATGGGAGACACTGTGAAAATCACATATAGCCCAAAGTATTAATTCTAACTATAATCTGGCTTTTCAAGAGGGGACATAAAAAAACAGGCTGTCAGAATTGAGATGAACATACGGAAGGCTGCTTCACAACAAGGGTTGTTACCCGGCTGAAATACATTATCATTTTCTAAAAATGTTAAACATTTGAAGAGGATGCAGACCTCCATTTTTCTTTCTACAAGACTTTCAAAATCACCACATATTTCTAGTCTAGAAATGTTTTAGGTGTA
>NW_021865536.1:0-872 GCF_006229205.1 Suricata suricatta | reverse complement strand
AATGGCATCAAATACATGAAGGCAATAGAGAAAACTTAGGTGCCATACCAAAGATATTATTATGTTTCTTATCTGCTTAAATATTAAACTAATGTGTTCATTACATTAAACTTTTACTTCAAAGCATAAATAGATATTTTCTGCTTGAGAAATTGACTAGAAATCATATCAAAGAACAGGAATTAATAATAAATGGCTATTAGTACTATAGCCATATTGGAGCACTTCTCCTCTCTCAAATGAGTTTGGGCTCTAATTTATCCCATTTAGATGTTATCATGTGGCCAGTGGTTTTGACCTTTCACTTTTCACAAGAATTTGTACCGGATGTTTTAAGTACTAAGTGGGTCTCATCAGGCTGGGAGAGTATCATCTGTATGTTTCATCCTTGGAGACTATATAGCCGATTTCTCCCTTCCTCCTCATCCTTCTCCTTCTCCTCCACCTCTTCCCCCTTTTCTTCTTCTTCCTCTTCCTCCTCCTATTTTTTCTTCTTCATCTCCTTCTCGTTTTACTCCTCCTTCACAGAAATATAGTGTGGCAATTAAAGCTAGAGTTTTGTAGAGCTTCAAAGGACCCAAGGAACCGTCTAGGCATTTCTAAGACTTGGAAATTTAGGACCCACAAGGTACAGGATCTGCACAGGATCTGTTCAAGATCATATAGCTCATGCAGTCTTTAGAAATCTAACTTGAGAACCGGAACCTATACTTTCCATCTTCAAAGAGCAATCCAACTGAAATAATCAGTCCATTCAAGTCTTCATATTCAAGTCCAGGATCTTTACAAATTCTCTTACCTTGCCAATATTAAAAAAGATATAAATAATAACAACTTTATTCTTGCGCAGGAAAAAGAGAATTGGACTGGAC
>NW_021865535.1:0-872 GCF_006229205.1 Suricata suricatta | reverse complement strand
GTATATGAATTGCAAGTATTGTCAGAGGGTAGCTGTTTGTCATTTGCTATCCTCCTTTAAAATATTTTAGTTCAGATATGTATTCAGCATCCCGATTACCCCTTGTGATATCAAAGCGACTCCTTCAAATAATTGTTTAGAGATAGCTTAATCAATAAATGTTTTCTTTTTTCACAATAATAAGCGTTCTTCTTTGCTTTTATATTTTCTGTCTTTTCACTACTAAAATTCATTAATAAATTACTCTTTATAGTTTTTTTGCAACAGTTTAGAACCATGAAGCAGAATATTAAAGAAGAATAAAATGCAAATAAATTTTGAGTTATTACTTGAAAAGGTTATATGAGAAGCTCTTACTTGAAATTCAAAGGGTTGCTTACAATGTTATTGATATGGCAACATTTTTTTATGCCTTTCTCTTTTAAAATACACACATACTAACACACACTATACTGTAAAAATCTCCAAATATTTTAAATATATTTTATTATATGAAGAGATAGGTTTAGGTAAATGTTTTATAGTAATAAGTATATGATTCATATTTATAAGAAGTATCTGTGGTAGAGCCATGTTATTAATAATTAAATTAGAAATTAAAATAATATAAAACATGAAATAAACTCTCCATTCTCTTAATGTTTCTGTAGTGTGATAGGTTCATTTTTCTAAATGTCATTACTTTTAAAAGTAATTACAGTATTTTAGAATCCTCAGTTGTTTGACTTCATCAAATTTAGGAAACAAATTTAATTATCAATTTTGTATTCTCAGTTTTATTGGATATAATAGAAAAATATATTTTCTAATACAAATTCTGCTTTCAGTGACACAAATCTTTGACAGCATGATGTGGAAGGGTTTTTTTTTTT
>NW_021865534.1:0-872 GCF_006229205.1 Suricata suricatta | reverse complement strand
CGTATCTTTTCTCCTCATTTCTGTGGCACTAACTCCTCCTTACTTTTAAACCTTAAATATAGTTTCTTCTGGAAAGTTCTCTGGGAATCCTCAAAAAGTCTCTGTGCTCCCAGAGTCCCCACTGTTCGGACACTTGAAACAATAGATTAGGCACAGGGCTGCTGTGGGGGCAGTCACTTGTGTAGAGTCTGGTATAGTAGGCAACCACTAAATGTATATTGAAATAACCAAATTGATGCAAAAAGTGAATATAAGCGGGTAGAGCAAGGTCTAGAGGCTCACAACAGACTCCTCTGTGAGCCCCCGGAAGGTGGGGCAGGTGTGCTGCCTGGCAAGCTCCTTTTTTTTCTTTTCTTTTCTTTTTTTTTCCCCCTGGTAAGCTTCTGTTAATTCATTGTCAGTGAGATGGTGAACCCCAGACCTTTTAAAGCTTGCAATGGAAAACAGTGGCTTTTACACTTTTTGTGAAATGTGGAAATGAATCATCGCAGATGAGTGATGTGCCCGGAGGCTGTGTTGCGGATTAAGGAGCGTGTGGAAGGCTTTAGGCTTCCTCGAGCCTTCCAACCACAGGGATGTGCTACAATTTGAACCCTCGGTGAGTACTCCTTTCCTAGTACACATTAAAGACCAAGAAAAGACCTTTGTGGAGTGCAAACAGTGCCTGTCTTCCGTCTTAATTTTCAGTTTCCAGTGAACGTTCTATCTGTTTAAAAAGAAAAAACAACCTACTTGCCCTGCTTGGAGAACATCGTAGGATCCATTTTCAGTCCCCTCTGGACAGCATAAATTATTTCTATCCTTTGGTCTGAGTCACTTTTGTCAGATTGTCTTATAATTTATTTGGTTTGTTGATTAAAAAAAATCCTGTG
>NW_021865533.1:0-872 GCF_006229205.1 Suricata suricatta | reverse complement strand
CTGCAGATGTCAGTTAGAAATCTTTGGCACAATGCTATTTCCTGCTAATGCAAAATGCTAGAACTGGAGAAGACCAAAATTAAACTCGTAAAGTCTGAAGAATGATTAGAAACTTTAAAGTGAAATGCTTAATGGAAAAAACATCTGTGACAAGATTATTTGGCTACTTAAACACATAAGGAAAATACTGTTTACCTGGAAAATGTTAATTTTATTTTCATTAGCAGGAAGGACAGGATGCTTACAACAATAGAATTTATAAGCAAAAGGCAATTTTTATTCTGGATGAGAGGCCTTTTATTATTCTGGTCCAGGACAAAGTCATTTGCACCCTAATAGGATTTTCTCAAGGACTTTCAAGAAATCAGAATAGCATACATTCATGATGTTTTTTTAAAAAAAAGTTACCCATCAGATCCTATACATTTTTTCATCTTGGGGGCTCTTTTCAATTTAAAATCTCTCATCTCATCTTTTTCTGTTTTTTTTTTTAATGAAAAATGATAGGTTTCTTAATTTTTTTAATGTTTATTTTTGAGACAGAGAGACAGAGCTTGAGGAATGGAGGGGCACAGAGAGGGAGACACAGAATCAAAAGCAGGCTCCAGGCTCTGACGCACAGAGCCTAACACAGGGCTCTAACCCACGAACTGTGAGATCATGACCTGAGCCAAAGTCGGACACTTAACCGACGAGCTACCCAGGCACCCCAGGTTTGGTAATTTTAGAATATTTCAGGCATTATTAAATATTTATATTGATTCATCACCTAGTAATGTACTCAAGCCAACCAGTAAAATGAACATAAAACAAATATATAGACAATAAATAAATAGAAATTTCTAAGAAGTGATGGATATATGTTTTAAAGT